>NW_022588982.1:0-7734 GCF_009834535.1 Camelus ferus | reverse complement strand
AACAGACTGAGAACACGAAAGTTCGTCTGCATCCCGTTCCCTTTTGCTAGATGAACGAACGTCTCTCCACATGCTAGTTCTGAGGGATAAGTTGTGTGAAAGCCGTCCTTCACCTAGCTTGTTGGCAACAAAGTTCCTTTTCAGTTGAAAACTCACTCCATACATATATAGTGGGGAAAGGTAATAAGCTCCAACTCGGTTTTAACAAGTGAAAACTGCAGGAACTTCAAACCGGCAATAGGGAAACAGACTGAGAAAACCAGCAGTAGAAAAAGTTCTAACTGCAATCCGTTCCGTTGTGCTAAAGGAAGCGAACGTCTCTCCATGATCAGTTCTTGAGGGATAAGTGTAGTGTGAAAGCCGTCCTTCACCTAGCTTGTTGGGGAAACAAAGTTTCTTTTCATTTGGCAAACTCCATCTCCATACATATATATATGGGGTAGGGGTACCTAGCCTCCAACTCGTGTTTAACAGTGAAAACTGGACAAGGAAGCTATCAAACCGGCACTAGGAACAAGCACTTGAGCAACCACAGTAAAAGTTGTCTCCAGTCAACACCCGTTCCCTTTAGTGCTAGCAGTGGAAACGAAACGGTCTCTCCACATGCTCATTGTTCCGTGAGAGAGATGTGAGATGTTAGAAAGCCGTCCTTCACCTAGCTTGTTGGGAACACAAAGTTTCTTTTCAGTTGCAAACTCCACTCCATACATATATATGGGGAGGTACTAGCTCCAACTCGGTTTTACAGTGAAAACTGCAGGAACTTCAAACCGGCACTAGGAAACAGACTGAGAAACCAGAGTAAAAGTTTCTCCTGCAACCCGTAGCCTTTGTGCTAGATGAACGAACGTCTCTCCACATGCTCAGTTCTGAGAGATAAGTGTGTGTGAAAGCCGTCCTTCACCTAGCTTGTTGGGAACACAAAGTTTCTTTTCAGTTGCAAACTCCACTCCATACATATATATGGGGAGGTACTAGCTCCAACTCGGTTTTACAGTGAAAACTGCAGGAACTTCAAACCGGCACTAGGAAACAGACTGAGAAACCAGAGTAAAAGTTTCTCCTGCAACCCGTTCCCTTTGTGCTAGATGAACGAACGTCTCTCCACATGCTCAGTTCTGAGAGATAAGTGTGTGTGAAAGCCGTCCTTCACCTAGCTTGTTGGGAACACAAAGTTTCTTTTCAGTTGCAAACTCCACTCCATACATATATATGGGGAGGTACTAGCTCCAACTCGGTTTACAGTGAAAACTGCAGGAACTTCAAACCGGCACTAGGAAACAGACTGAGAAACCAGAGTAAAAGTTTCTCCTGCAACCCGTTCCCTTTGTGCTAGATGAACGAACGTCTCTCCACATGCTCAGTTCTGAGAGATAAGTGTGTGTGAAAGCCGTCCTTCACCTAGCTTGTTGGGAACACAAAGTTTCTTTTCAGTTGCAAACTCCACTCCATACATATATATGGGGAGGTACTAGCTCCAACTCGGTTTTACAGTGAAAACTGCAGGAACTTCAAACCGGCACTAGGAAACAGACTGAGAAACCAGAGTAAAAGTTTCTCCTGCAACCCGTTCCCTTTGTGCTAGATGAACGAACGTCTCTCCACATGCTCAGTTCTGAGAGATAAGTGTGTGTGAAAGCCGTCCTTCACCTAGCTTGTTGGGAACACAAAGTTTCTTTTCAGTTGCAAACTCCACTCCATACATATATATGGGGAGGTACTAGCTCCAACTCGGTTTTACAGTGAAAACTGCAGGAACTTCAAACCGGCACTAGGAAACAGACTGAGAAACCAGAGTAAAAGTTTCTCCTGCAACCCGTTCCCTTTGTGCTAGATGAACGAACGTCTCTCCACATGCTCAGTTCTGAGAGATAAGTGTGTGTGAAAGCCGTCCTTCACCTAGCTTGTTGGGAACACAAAGTTTCTTTTCAGTTGCAAACTCCACTCCATACATATATATGGGGAGGTACTAGCTCCAACTCGGTTTTACAGTGAAAACTGCAGGAACTTCAAACCGGCACTAGGAAACAGACTGAGAAACCAGAGTAAAAGTTTCTCCTGCAACCCGTTCCCTTTGTGCTAGATGAACGAACGTCTCTCCACATGCTCAGTTCTGAGAGATAAGTGTGTGTGAAAGCCGTCCTTCACCTAGCTTGTTGGGAACACAAAGTTTCTTTTCAGTTGCAAACTCCACTCCATACATATATATGGGGAGGTACTAGCTCCAACTCGGTTTTACAGTGAAAACTGCAGGAACTTCAAACCGGCACTAGGAAACAGACTGAGAAACCAGAGTAAAAGTTTCTCCTGCAACCCGTTCCCTTTGTGCTAGATGAACGAACGTCTCTCCACATGCTCAGTTCTGAGAGATAAGTGTGTGTGAAAGCCGTCCTTCACCTAGCTTGTTGGGAACACAAAGTTTCTTTTCAGTTGCAAACTCCACTCCATACATATATATGGGGAGGTACTAGCTCCAACTCGGTTTTACAGTGAAAACTGCAGGAACTTCAAACCGGCACTAGGAAACAGACTGAGAAACCAGAGTAAAAGTTTCTCCTGCAACCCGTTCCCTTTGTGCTAGATGAACGAACGTCTCTCCACATGCTCAGTTCTGAGAGATAAGTGTGTGTGAAAGCCGTCCTTCACCTAGCTTGTTGGGAACACAAAGTTTCTTTTCAGTTGCAAACTCCACTCCATACATATATATGGGGAGGTACTAGCTCCAACTCGGTTTTACAGTGAAAACTGCAGGAACTTCAAACCGGCACTAGGAAACAGACTGAGAAACCAGAGTAAAAGTTTCTCCTGCAACCCGTTCCCTTTGTGCTAGATGAACGAACGTCTCTCCACATGCTCAGTTCTGAGAGATAAGTGTGTGTGAAAGCCGTCCTTCACCTAGCTTGTTGGGAACACAAAGTTTCTTTTCAGTTGCAAACTCCACTCCATACATATATATGGGGAGGTACTAGCTCCAACTCGGTTTTACAGTGAAAACTGCAGGAACTTCAAACCGGCACTAGGAAACAGACTGAGAAACCAGAGTAAAAGTTTCTCCTGCAACCCGTTCCCTTTGTGCTAGATGAACGAACGTCTCTCCACATGCTCAGTTCTGAGAGATAAGTGTGTGTGAAAGCCGTCCTTCACCTAGCTTGTTGGGAACACAAAGTTTCTTTTCAGTTGCAAACTCCACTCCATACATATATATGGGGAGGTACTAGCTCCAACTCGGTTTTACAGTGAAAACTGCAGGAACTTCAAACCGGCACTAGGAAACAGACTGAGAAACCAGAGTAAAAGTTTCTCCTGCAACCCGTTCCCTTTGTGCTAGATGAACGAACGTCTCTCCACATGCTCAGTTCTGAGAGATAAGTGTGTGTGAAAGCCGTCCTTCACCTAGCTTGTTGGGAACACAAAGTTTCTTTTCAGTTGCAAACTCCACTCCATACATATATATGGGGAGGTACTAGCTCCAACTCGGTTTTACAGTGAAAACTGCAGGAACTTCAAACCGGCACTAGGAAACAGACTGAGAAACCAGAGTAAAAGTTTCTCCTGCAACCCGTTCCCTTTGTGCTAGATGAACGAACGTCTCTCCACATGCTCAGTTCTGAGAGATATGTGTGTGTGAAAGCCGTCCTTCACCTAGCTTGTTGGGAACACAAAGTTTCTTTTCAGTTGCAAACTCCACTCCATACATATATATGGGGAGGTACTAGCTCCAACTCGGTTTTACAGTGAAAACTGCAGGAACTTCAAACCGGCACTAGGAAACAGACTGAGAAACCAGAGTAAAAGTTTCTCCTGCAACCCGTTCCCTTTGTGCTAGATGAACGAACGTCTCTCCACATGCTCAGTTCTGAGAGATAAGTGTGTGTGAAAGCCGTCCTTCACCTAGCTTGTTGGGAACACAAAGTTTCTTTTCAGTTGCAAACTCCACTCCATACATATATATGGGGAGGTACTAGCTCCAACTCGGTTTTACAGTGAAAACTGCAGGAACTTCAAACCGGCACTAGGAAACAGACTGAGAAACCAGAGTAAAAGTTTCTCCTGCAACCCGTTCCCTTTGTGCTAGATGAACGAACGTCTCTCCACATGCTCAGTTCTGAGAGATAAGTGTGTGTGAAAGCCGTCCTTCACCTAGCTTGTTGGGAACACAAAGTTTCTTTTCAGTTGCAAACTCCACTCCATACATATATATGGGGAGGTACTAGCTCCAACTCGGTTTTACAGTGAAAACTGCAGGAACTTCAAACCGGCACTAGGAAACAGACTGAGAAACCAGAGTAAAAGTTTCTCCTGCAACCCGTTCCCTTTGTGCTAGATGAACGAACGTCTCTCCACATGCTCAGTTCTGAGAGATAAGTGTGTGTGAAAGCCGTCCTTCACCTAGCTTGTTGGGAACACAAAGTTTCTTTTCAGTTGCAAACTCCACTCCATACATATATATGGGGAGGTACTAGCTCCAACTCGGTTTTACAGTGAAAACTGCAGGAACTTCAAACCGGCACTAGGAAACAGACTGAGAAACCAGAGTAAAAGTTTCTCCTGCAACCCGTTCCCTTTGTGCTAGATGAACGAACGTCTCTCCACATGCTCAGTTCTGAGAGATAAGTGTGTGTGAAAGCCGTCCTTCACCTAGCTTGTTGGGAACACAAAGTTTCTTTTCAGTTGCAAACTCCACTCCATACATATATATGGGGAGGTACTAGCTCCAACTCGGTTTTACAGTGAAAACTGCAGGAACTTCAAACCGGCACTAGGAAACAGACTGAGAAACCAGAGTAAAAGTTTCTCCTGCAACCCGTTCCCTTTGTGCTAGATGAACGAACGTCTCTCCACATGCTCAGTTCTGAGAGATAAGTGTGTGTGAAAGCCGTCCTTCACCTAGCTTGTTGGGAACACAAAGTTCCTTTTCAGTTGCAAACTCCACTCCATACATATATATGGGGAGGTACTAGCTCCAACTCGGTTTTACAGTGAAAACTGCAGGAACTTCAAACCGGCACTAGGAAACAGACTGAGAAACCAGAGTAAAAGTTTCTCCTGCAACCCGTTCCCTTTGTGCTAGATGAACGAACGTCTCTCCACATGCTCAGTTCTGAGAGATAAGTGTGTGTGAAAGCCGTCCTTCACCTAGCTTGTTGGGAACACAAAGTTCTTTTCAGTTGCAAACTCCACTCCATACATATATATGGGGAGGTACTAGCTCCAACTCGGTTTTACAGTGAAAACTGCAGGAACTTCAAACCGGCACTAGGAAACAGACTGAGAAACCAGAGTAAAAGTTTCTCCTGCAACCCGTTCCCTTTGTGCTAGATGAACGAACGTCTCTCCACATGCTCAGTTCTGAGAGATAATGTGTATGTGAAAGCCGTCCTTCAACTAGCTTGTTGGGAACACAAAGTTTCTTTTCATTTGCAAACTCCACTCCATACATATATATGGGGAGGTACTAGCTCCAACTCGGTTTTACAGTGAAAACTGCAGGAACTTCAAACCGGCACTAGGAAACAGACTGAGAAACCAGAGTAAAAGTTTCTCCTGCAACCCGTTCCCTTTGTGCTAGATGAACGAACGTCTCTCCACATGCTCAGTTCTGAGAGATAAGTGTGTGTGAAAGCCGTCCTTCACCTAGCTTGTTGGGAACACAAAGTTTCCTTTTCAGTTGCAAACTCCACTCCATACATATATATGGGGAGGTACTAGCTCCAACTCGGTTTTACAGTGAAAACTGCAGGAACTTCAAACCGGCACTAGGAAACAGACTGAGAAACCAGAGTAAAAGTTTCTCCTGCAACCCGTTCCCTTTGTGCTAGATGAACGAACGTCTCTCCACATGCTCAGTTCTGAGAGATAAGTGTGTGTGAAAGCCGTCCTTCACCTAGCTTGTTGGGAACACAAAGTTCCTTTTCAGTTGCAAACTCCACTCCATACATATATATGGGGAGGTACTAGCTCCAACTCGGTTTTACAGTGAAAACTGCAGGAACTTCAAACCGGCACTAGGAAACAGACTGAGAAACCAGAGTAAAAGTTCTCCTGCAATCCCGTTCCCTTTGTGCTAGATGAACGAACGTCTCTCCACATGCTCCGTTCTGAGAGATATGTGTATGTGAAAGCCGTCCTTCAACTAGCTTGTTGGGAACACAAAGTTTCTTTTCAGTTGCAAACTCCACTCCATACATATATATGGGGAGGTACTAGCTCCAACTCGGTTTTACAGTGAAAACTGCAGGAACTTCAAACCGGCACTAGGAAACAGACTGAGAAACCAGAGTAAAAGTTTCTACTGCAACCCGTTCCCTTTGTGCTAGATGAACGAACGTCTCTCCACATGCTCAGTTCTGAGAGATAAGTGTGTGTGAAAGCCGTCCTTCACCTAGCTTGTTGGGAACACAAAGTTCCTTTTCAGTTGCAAACTCCACTCCATACATATATATAGGTAGGTACTAGCTCCAACTCGGTTTTACAGTGAAAACTGAAGGAACTTCAAACCAGCACTAGGAAACAGACTAAGAAACCAGAGTAAAAGTTTCTCCTGCATCCCGTTCCCTTTGTGCTAGATGAACGAACGACTCTCCACATGCTCAGTCCTGAGAGATAAGTGTGTGTGAAAGCCATCCTTCACCTAGCTTGTTGGGAACACAAAGTTACTTTTCAGTTGCAATCTCCACTCCATACATATATATGGGGAGGTTCTAGCTCCAACTCGGTTTTACACTGAGAACTGCAGGAACTTCAAACCGGCACTAGGAAAAAGACTGAGAAACCAGAGTAAAAGTTTCTCTTGTAACCCGTTCCCTTTGTGCTAGATGAACGAACGTCTCTCCACATGCTCAGTTCTGAGAGATAAGTGTGTGTGAAAGCCGTCCTTCACCTAGCTTGTTGGGAACACAAAGTTCCTTTTCAGTTGCAAACTCCACTCCATACATATATATAGGTAGGTACTAGCTCCAACTCGGTTTTACAGTGAAAACTGAAGGAACTTCAAACCAGCACTAGGAAACAGACTAAGAAACCAGAGTAAAAGTTTCTCTTGTAACCCGTTCCCTTTGTGCTAGATGAACGAACGTCTCTCCACATGCTCAGTTCTGAGAGATAAGTGTGTGTGAAAGCCGTCCTTCACCTAGCTTGTTGGGAACAGAAAGTTCCTTTTCAGTTGCAAACTCCACTCCATATATATATATGGGGAGTTACGAGCTCCAACTCGGTTTTACAGTGAAAACTGCAGGAACTTCAAACCAGCACTAGGAAACAGACTGAGAAACCAGAGTAAAAGTTTCTCCTGCAACCCGTTCCCTTTGTGCTAGATGAACGAACGACTCTCCACATGCTCAATTCTGAGAGATAAGTGTGTGTGAAAGCCGTCCTTCACCTAGCTTGTTGGGAACACAAAGTTACTTTTCAGTTGCAATCTCCTCTCCATACATATATATGGGGAGGTTCTACCTCCAACTCTGTTGTACACTGAGAACTGCAGGAACTTCAAACCGGCACTAGGTAAAACACTGAGAAACCAGAATAAAAGTTTCCCTTGTAACCCTTTCCCTTTGTGCTAGATGAACGAACGTCTCTCCACATGCTCAGTTCTGAGAGATAAGTGTGTGTGAAAGCCGTCCTTCACCTAGCTTATTGGGAACACAAAGTTTCTTTTCAGTTGCAAACTCCACTCCATATATATATATGGGGAGTTACGAGCTCCAACTCGGTTTTACAGTGAAAACTGCAGGA
>NW_022588981.1:0-7789 GCF_009834535.1 Camelus ferus | reverse complement strand
GAGTCGTCGTTCATCTAGCACAAAGGGAACGGGTAAAAGGAGAAATTTTTACTCTGGTTTCTCACTGGGTTTCCAGTGCTGGTTTTTAGTTCCTGCATTTTTCACTGTAAAACAGAGTTGCAGCTGGTACATCCCCTTATATATGTATGGAGTGGAGTTGGCAACGGAAAAGAAACTTTGTGTTCCATACAAGCAAGGTGAAGGACGCTGTTTCACACACAATCATCTCTCAGAACTGAGCCTATGGATAGTCTTCGTTCATCTAGCAAAAAGGGAACGGGTAAATGGTGAAAATTTTACTCTGGTTTCTCAGTTGGTTTCCTATTGCCGGTTTGAACTTCCTGCAGATTCCCACTGTAAAAACCGAGATGGAGCTGGTACCTCCCCATATATAGTATGGAGTGGAGTTGCAACTGAAATGAAACTTTGTGTTCCCAAACAAGCTAGGCGAATTACGGCTTTGACACACACTTATCTCTCTGAACTGAGCATGTGGAGAGTCGTTCGTTAATTTAGTCACAAAGGGAACAGGTTTTTTGCAGGTGAAACTTTTACTCTGCTATCTCAGTGTGTTCCTACTGCCGGTTTGATGTTAGTTCGTGCATTTTTCATGCTGTGAAACATAGTTGGAGCTATTACCTCCACATATATATGTATGGAGTGGAGTATGCAACTGAAAATAACTCTTTGTGTTCCCAACAAGCTAGGTGAAGACGTCTTACACACAAAATTTCTCTCTCAGAACTGAGCAGGTGGAATTCGTTCGTTCATCTAGCACAAAGGGAAACGGGTTGAAGGAAAAACCATTTATCTGTTTTCTCAGTGTGATTCCTAGTGCTGGTTGAAGTTCCTGCAGTTTTCAGTGTAAAACCGAGTTGGAGCTACTACCTCCCAATATATATGTATGGAGTGGAATTTGCAACTGAAAAGAATATTTTATCTGCCTAAACGGATGGTGAAGGATAGCTTTCACAACAATTTTCTCTCAGAACTGAGCCTGTGAGAGTATTTGTTCACTAGCACATAGGGAACGGGTAAGAGTAGAAATTTACTCTGGTTTCTCAGTGTGTTCCTAGTGCCGGTTTGAAGATCCTGCAGTATTCACAGTAAACCGAGTTGGAGCTAGTACCTCCCCACCCTATATAGTTGGATTGGAGTTTGCCAACTGAAAAAAGAAACTTTTTGTTCCCAACAAGCTAGGTGATGGCGGCTTTCACACACACTTATCTCTCAAACTGAGCATCTGGAGAGACTTTCGTACATCTAGCAAAAATGGAACGTGTTGCGGAGAAACTTTTACACTGGTTTCTCAGTGTGTTTCCTAGTGCCGGTGTGGAAGTTGCTGCATTTTTCACTGTAAAACCGAGAAGGAGCTGGAATCTCCCCATATATATGTATGGAATGGTGTTGCAACTGAAAAGAAACTTTGTGTTCCCAACAAGCTAGGTGAAGTACGGCTTTCACACACATACTTTCTCAGAACTCAGCCTGTGGAGAGTCGTTCGTTCATCCAGCACAAAGGGAACGGGTAACAGTAGAAACTTTTACTCTGGTTTCTCACTGGGTTTCCTAGTGCTGGTTTTTAGTTCCTGCATTTTTCACTGTAAAAGCGAGTTGGTGCTGATACCTCCCCTTATATATGTATGGAGTGGACTTTGCAACGGAAAGAACTTTGTGTTCCCAACAAGCTAGATGAAGGATGGGTTTCACACACATTTATCCCTCAGAACTGAGCATGTGGAGAGAAGTTCGTTCATCAAGCACAAAGGTAATGCGTTGCAGGAGTTACTTTTACTCTGGATTCTCAGTGAGTTTCCAAGTGCCGGTTTGAAGTTCCTTCAGTTTTCACTGTAAAACAGATTTGGAGCTGGTACCTCCCCATATATATGTATGGAGTGGAGTTTGCAACTGAAAAGAAACTTTCTGTTCCCAACAAGCTAGATGAAGGACGGCTTTAACACACACTTATCTCTCAGAACTGAGCATGTGGAGAGTCGTTCGTTCATCTAGCACAAAGGGAACGGTTTTCAGGGAAAACTTTTACTCTGGTTCTCACTGTGTTTCCTAGTGCCTGTTTGAATTTCCTGCAGTTTTCACTGTAAAACATAGTTGGAGCTAGTACCTCCCCTTGTATATGTATGGAGTGGAGTATGCAACTGAAAATAAACTTTGTGTTCCCAACATTTAGCTGAAGTACGGCTTTCACACACACATATTTCTCAGAACTGAGCATGTGGAGAGACGTTCGTTCATCTAGCACAAAGTGAATGGGTTGCAGGAGTAACTTTTATTCTAGTTTCTCATTGTTTTTCAAACTGCCGGTTTGATGTTCCTGCAGTTTTCACAGTAAAATCGAGTTGGAGCTTGTACCTCCCCATATATATGTATGGAGTGGAATTTGCAACTGAAAAGGAACTTTGTGTTCCCATCCAGCAATGTGAAGGACGGCTTTCACACACACTTATTTCTGAGACCTGAGCATCTGAAGAGTCTTTCGTTCATCTATCACAAATCGAACGTGTTGCAGGAGTAACTTTTACTCTGGTTTCTCATTGTTTTTCCAACTGCAGGTTTGATGTTCCTGCATTTTTCACAGTAAAACCGAGTTGGAGCTAGTACCTCCTCATATATATGTATGGAGTGGAGTTTGCAACTGAAAAGAAACTTGTGTGCCCAACAAGTTAGGTGAAGGCGAATTTCACACAACTTATCTCTCAGAACTGAGCATGCGGGGAGTCTTTCGTACATCTAGCAAAAATGGAACGTGTTGCAGGAGAAACTTTTACTCTGGTTTCTCAGTGTGTTTCCTAGTGCCGGTGTGATGTTCCTGCATTTTTCACTGTAAAACCGAGAAGGAGCTGGAACCTCCCCATATATATGTATGGAGTGGAGTTTGCAACTGTAAAGAAACTTTGTGTTCCCAAAAAGTTAGTTGAAGTACGGCTTTCACACACAATTTTCTCTCAGAACTGAGCATGTGGAGAGTCGTTCGTTCATCTAGCACAAAGGGAAGAGTTTGCAGGAGAAACTATTGCTCTGGTTTCTCTGTGTGTTTCCTAGTGCCTGTTTGAAGTTTCTGCAGTATTCACTGTAAAAAGGACTTGGAGCTGGTACCTCCCCTTATATATGTATGGAGTGGTGTATGCAACTGAAAAGAAACTTTGTGTTCACAACAAGCTAGGTGAAGGACGGCTTTCACACACACTTATCTCTCAGAACTGAGCATGTGGAGAGTCGTTCTTTCAAATAGCACAAAGGGAACTTGTTGCAGGGCAAACTTTTACTCTTGTTCTCACTGTGTTTCCTAGTGCCTGTTTGAATATCCTGCAGTTTTCACTGTAAAACATAGTTGGAACTAGTAACTCCCCTTATATATGTATGGAGTGGAGTATGCAACTGAAAATAAACTTGTGTGTTCCCAACAAGTTAGGTGAAGGACGGCTTTCACACACATTATTTGTCAGAACTGAGCATGTGGAGAGACTTTCGTTCATCCTGCACAAATGGAACGGGTTGCAGGAGAAACTTTTACTCTGGTTACTCAGTGTGATTCATAGTGCTGGTTTGAAGTTCATGCAGTTTTCACTGTAAAACGATTTGGAGCTAGTACCATCCAAATATATGTATGGAGTGGAATTTGCATCTGAAAAGAAACATTATCTTCCCTAAAGCAAGGTGAAGGAAAGCTTGCACACACAATTATCTCTCAGAACTGAGCCTGTGGGGAGTCGTTCGTTCATCTAGCATAAAGGGAACGGGTAACAGGAGAAACTTTTACTCTGGATTATCACTGGGTTTCCTAGTGCTGATTTTTAGTTCCTGCATTTTTCACTGTAAAACCGAGTTGGAGCTGGTACTTACCCTTATATATGTATGGAGTGGAGTTAGCAACGGAAAAGAAACTTTGTGTTCCCAACAAGCTACATGAAGTTTGGTTTCACACACATTTATCCCTCAGAACTTAGCATGTGGAGAGTCGTTCACTCATCAAGCACAAAGGGAATGCGTTGCAGGGGATACTTTTACTCTGGTTCTCAGTGAGTTTCCTAATGCCGGTTTGAAGTTCCTTCAGTTTTCACTGTAAAACCGAGTTGGAGTTGGAGCTAGTACCTCCCCATATATATGTATGGAGTGCAGTTTGCAACTGAAAATAAACTTTGTGTTCCCTACAAGTTAAGTGAAGGACGGCTTTCACACACACTTATCCCTGAGAACTGAGCATGTGGAGAGTCGTTCGTTCATCTAGCACAAAGGGATTGTTTTGCAGGAGAAATTTTACTCTGGTTTCTCAGTGTGTTTCCTAGTGCCGGTTTGAAGTTCCTGCAGTTTTCACTGTAAAACCGATTTGGAGCTGGTACCTCCCCATATATATGTATGGAGTGGAGTTTGCAACTGAAAAGAAACTTTGTTTTCCCAACAAGCTAGTTGAAGGACGGCTTTCACACACACTTATCTCTCAGAACTGAGCATGTGGAGAGTCGTTCGTTCATCTAGCACAAATGGAAGTGAGTGCAGGGTAAATTTTACCCTGGTTTCTCATTGTTTTTCCAAGTGCCGTTTTGATGTTCCTGCAGTTTTCACAGTAAAACCGATTTGAAGCTAGTACCTCCCCATATATATGAATGGATTGGAGTTTGCAACTGAAAAGGAACTTTGTGTTCCCAATAAGCTATGTGAAGGACGGCTTTCACACATACTTATTTCTCAGAACTGAGCATCTGAAGAGTCTTTCGTTCATTTAGCACAAATGGAACGGCTTGCAGGAGTAACTTTTACTCTGGTTTCTCATTGTTTTTCCAACTGCCGGGTTGATGTTCCTGCAGTTTTCCCAGTAAAACCGAGTTGGAGCTAGTACCCCCATATATATGTATGGATTGGAGTTTGCAACTGAAAAGTATCTTTGTGTTCCCAACAAGCTAGGTGAAGGCGGCTTTCACACACACTTATCTCTCAGAACTGAGCATGTGGAGAGACTTTCGTACATCTAGCAAAAATGGAACGTGTTGCAGGAGAAACTTTTACTCTGGTTTCTCAGTGTGTTTCCTAGTGACGGTGTGAAGTTCCTGCATTTTTCACTGTAAAACCGAGAAGGAGCTGGAACCTCCCCATATATAGTATGGAGTGGAGTTTGCAACTGGAAAGAAACTTTGTGTTCAGAACAAGCTAGGTGAAGGACGGCTTTCACACACATTTATCTCTCAGAACTGAGCATGTGGAGAGTCGTTGTTTCATCTAGCACAAAGGGAACAGTTTGCAGGAGAACCTATTTCTCTGGTTTCTCAGTGAGATTCCTAGTGCCGGTTTGAAGTTCCTGCAGTATTCACTGTAAATCCGAGTTGGAGCTGGTACCTCCCCGTATATATGTATGGAGTGGAGTATGCAACTGAAAAGAAACTTTGTGTTCCCAACAAGCTAAGTGAAGGACGGCTTTCACACACACTTATCTCTCAGAACTGAGCATGTGGAGAGTCGTTCGTTCATCTAGCACAAATTGAACAGGTTGCAGGAGAAACTTTTACTCTGGTTTCTCAGTGTGTTTCCTAGTGCCGGAATGAAGTACCTGCAGTTTTCACTGTAAAAACGAGTTGGAGCTGGAAACTCCCCATATATATGTATGAATTGGAGTTTGCAACTGAAAAGAATCTTTATGTTCGCAACAAGCTAGGTGAAGGACGGCTTTCACACACACATATCTCTCAGATCTAAGCATGTGGAGAGTCGTTCTTCATCTAGCACAAAGGGAACGGGTTGCAGGGGAAACTTTTACTCTGCTTCTCACTTTGTTTCCTAGTGCCTGTATGAATTTCCTGCAGTTTTCACTGTAAAATTTTGTTGGAGCTAGTACCTCCCCTAAATATGTATGGAGTGGAGTATGCAACTTAAAATAACCTTTGTGTTCCCAACAATCTAGGTGAAGGACGGCTTTCACACACTTATCTCTCAGAACTGAGCAAGTAGAGAGTCGTTCTTTCATCTAGCACAAAGGGAACGGGTTGCAGGAGAACCTTATACTCTGGTTTCTCAGTGTGATTCCTAGTGCTGGTTTGAAGCTCCTGCAGTTTTCACTGTAAAATCGAGTTGGAGCTAGCTACCTCCCAATATATATGTATGGAGTGGAATTTGCAACTGAAATGAATCTTTATCTTCCCTAAAGGTAGGTGAAGGACAGCATTCACACACAATTATCTCTTAGAACTGAGCCTGTGGAGAGTCATTATTTCATCTATCACAAATGGAACGGGTAAAAGAGAAACTTTTACTCTGGTTTCTCACTGGGTTTCCTAGTGCTGTATTTAGTTCCTGCATTTTTCACTGTAAAACCGAGTTGGAGCTGTACCTCCCCTTATATATGTATGGGGTGGAGTTTGCAACGGAAAATTAACTTTGTGTTCCCAACAAGTTAGCTGAAGTACGGCTTTCACACACACTTATTTCCCAGAACTGAGCATGTGGAGAGACTTTCGTTCATCTAGCACAAAGGGAATGGGTTGCAGGAGTAACTTTTATTCTAGTTTCTCATTGTTTTTCCAACTGCCGGTTTGATGTTCCTGCAGTTTTCACAGTAAAACCGAGTTGGAGCTAGTACCTCACCATATATGTATGGAGTGGAATTTGCAACTGAAAAGGAACTTTGTGTTCCCATCCAGCTATGTGAAGGACGGCTTTCACACACACTTATTTCTGAGAACTGAGCATCTGAAGAGACTTTCGTTCATCTATCACAAATGGAACGTGGCAGGAGTAACTTTTACTCTGGTTTCTCATTGTTTTTCCAACTGCAGGTTTGATGTTCCTGCAGTTTTCACAGTAAAACAGAGTTGGAGCTTGTACCTACCCATATAAATGTATGGAGTGGAGTTTGCAACTGAAAAGAAACTTTGTGTTCCCAACAAGTTAGGTGAAGGCGGCTTTCACACACACTTATCTCTCAGAACTGAGCATGCGGGGAGACTTTCGTACATATAGCAAAAATGGAACGTGTTGCAGGAGAAACTTTTACTCTGGTTTCTCAGTGTGTTTCCTAGTGCCGGTGTGAAGTTCCTGCATTTTTCACTGTAAAACCGAGAAGGAGCTGGA
Organism: Camelus ferus; assembly: GCF_009834535.1. Taxonomy (NCBI): domain Eukaryota; kingdom Metazoa; phylum Chordata; class Mammalia; order Artiodactyla; family Camelidae; genus Camelus; species Camelus ferus. The sequence continues at coordinate 712 of NW_022588981.1, read as the reverse complement.
ACCTCCCCATATATATGTACGGAGTGGAGTTTGCAACTGTAAAGAAACTTTGTGTTCCCAACAAGCTAGTTGAAGTACGGCTTTCACACACAATTTTCCCTCAGAACTGAGCATGTGGAGAGTCGTTAATTCATCTAGCACAAAGGGAACAGTTTGCAGGAGAAACTATTTCTCTGGTTTCTCTGTGTGTTTCCTAGTGCCTGTTTGAAGTTTCTGCAGTATTCACTGTAAAACCGACTTGGAGCTGGTACCTCCCCTTATATATGTATGGAGTGGTGTATGCAACTGAAAAGAAACTTTGTGTTCACAACAAGCTAGGTGAAGGACGGCTTTCACACACACTTATTTCTCAGAACTGAGCATGTGGAGAGACTTTCGTTCATCTAGCACAAAGGGAACGGGTTGCAGGAGAAAGTTTTACTCTGGTTACTCAGTGTGATTCCTAGTGCTGGTTTGAAGTTCATGCAGTTTTCACTGTAAAACCGATTTGGAGCTAGTACCATCCAATATATATGTATGGAGTGGAATTTGCAACTGAAAAGAAACATTATCTTCCCTAAAACTAGGTGAAGGACAGCTTGCACACACATTATCTCTCAGAACTTAGCCTGTGGAGAGTAGTTCGTTCATCTAGCATAAAAGGGAACGGGTAACAGGAGAAACTTTTACTCTGGATTCTCACTGGGTTTCCTAGTGCTGAATTTTAGTTCCT
>NW_022588980.1:0-7792 GCF_009834535.1 Camelus ferus | reverse complement strand
ACATTATGATCACGTCAAAACTATCTTTCTCTTTCTGTCTCTCTGGCTCCCTCTTCCTCCCTCTTATTCTCTCTCTTCCCCTCTCCCTCAACCCCCGCCCTCGCATTTGTGGGTTTGTTTTTCATAATAACATTGGAATCATTTGTAGCATGTTTTATATATACACAACCTAGGTTTAACAATCCCTTCGGGTGATTTTTTTTCCTGTAGATCCCATTTTGAAAACCAACCTGGAACAGGATTGAAGAGCTGCAGTTTGTAAATTTGATGTTAAAAATTATGTGGCTAATTCACAGCTAAGAAATCATAGGCCTTTTTTTTTAAAACATTTTTATTGAGTTATAGTCATTTTACAATGTTGTCAAATGCCAGTATAGAGCAGAATTTTTCAATTTTACATGAACATACATATATTCATTGTCACATTTTTTCACTATGAGCTACCAAAAGATCTTGTATATATTTCCTCGTGTTATACAGTATAATCCTGTTTATCTATTCTGCATATGCCTGTCAGTATCTACAAATTTTGAACTCCTATTCTGTCCCTTCCCCCGACCCGCCCCCTAGGCAACCACAAGTTTGTATTCTATGTCTATGAGTCAGTCTCTATTTTGTACTTATTTTCTTTTAAAAATTTTTTTAGATTCCACATATGAGAGGATCTCATATGGTATTTTTCTTTCTCTTTCTGTCTTACTTCACTTAGAATGACATTCTCCAGGAACATCCATGTTGCTGCAAATGGCATTATGTTTTTGTTTTTATGGCTGATTAGTATTCCATTGTATAAATATACCACTACTTCTTTATCCAGTCATCTGTTAATGGACATTTAAGCTGTTTCCATGTCTTGGCTATTGTAAATAGTGCTGCTATGAATATTGGGGTGCAGGTGTCATCCTGAAGTAGGGTTCCTTCTAGATATATGCCCAGGAGTGGGATCACTGTGTCATATATTAAGTCTATTCCTGGTCTTTAGAGGAATCTCCATACTGTTTTCCACAGTGGCTGCACCAAACTGCATTCACATCAGCATTGTAGAAGGTTTCCCTTTTCTCCACAGCCTCTCCAGCATTTGTCATTTGTGGACTTTTGAATGATGGCCATTCTGGCTGCTGTGAGATGATACCTCATCATAGTTTTGATTTGAATTTCTCTGATAATTAGTGATATTGAGCATTTTTTCTTGTGCCTATTGGTCATTTGTATGTCTTCCTTAGAGAATTCTTGTTTAGCTCTTCTGCCCATTTTTCGATTGGGTTGTTTGTTTGTTTCTTATTATGTTGTAGGAGCTGCTTATATATTCTGGAGATCGAGCCTTTGTTGGTTTCATATTTGCAAAAATGTTCTCCCATTACTTTGGTTGTCTTTTTGTTTTACTTATGGTTTCCTTTGCTGTGCAGATGCTTGTAAGTTTCATTAGGTCCCATTTGTTTATTCTTGCTTTTATTTCTATTGCTTGAGTAGACTGTTCTAGGAGAATATTTTTCAGATGTATGTCAGATAACATTTTGTCTGTGTTTTCTTCTAGGATGTTTATTGTATCTTGTCTTATGTTTAAATCTTTGATCCATTTTGAGTTTATTTTTGTGTATCATGTAAGGGAGTGTTCTAGCTTCATTGATTTACATGCTGCTGTCCAGTTTTCCCAACATCATTTGCTGAAGAGACTGTCTTTATTCCATTGTATATTCTTGCCTCCTTTGTCTAAGATTAGTTGACCAAATCTTTGTGGGTTCATTTCTGTGTTCTCTATTCTATTCCACAGACCTGGTTTTTATAAAGTTGTTTCTCTCACATTTTTCTGCAGCTTCCTTTAGTTTTCCATTTAAAGAGGGAGACTGGACAACTCTGGTCATTATAATGTAGCTGTTAGAGGATCCTGTTTTACCTTTGTATTCTTTTCTCCCACAATGAAGAATCAGACAAAAGGAGATGGTGCAGGAGCAGTGTTTGAATTTTCTTGCTGCTTTGCTCTGATAAAAAAAAATTATAGACCTTGTTTCTTAGTAACCTGAAGTTTGCAGATTGTGTTCAAATATGTAACCCAATTTGTTTAGTGCAATTATTGTGGATAAATCTCCATCTAATTCAGTAAGCATGCACTGAAATCCCATTTTGTGCTGCATTCTATGCTCATATATAAGCTTTTACTTATCTGATTTTATTATCAAAACATCCTCCAGACTGGACTTACCATTTTTTTCATATTACCCCTATAATTAATCTTAAAAACTCAGGTTTAGCTAGATGAAGCTTTTTGTTTAAGGCCACATAAGTAGTAACTGATAAAGCTGGTATTTTTAAAAAGTATTTTTGATAGTATTTGAGGCATCTTGAATACTTGACCTATAAATATGGAACTGAATAGTTGAGACATTTGAATATAATATCATGTTTATATAGTCTGATTATGAAATATGCATAGATATTATAGGGAACTTTTAATATAATGCCAATCAGAAATATGCCAGAAGAACCATGGTATAATTGTGCTTTTAATACTTAATTTTTAAAATCAAATTTGCCTTGGAAAACAATTACAAGGGAATCTCATATCCTTTTCACCTAGATTTACCCACTGGTGGCATTTTCCTAGATTTGCTTTCTCTCTCTAAATATATGTATATGTCTCTCAATATAATATAAAACAATATTTGCATTTTCAGTCTTATTTTCACTTACGGGATTAAGTTGCAAAAATCCTGACCCTTCTCAGCTAAACATTTTGACCTAAATCTCTCAAGATTCAGGACATCCTCCTGAAACAAAAGAAGAGTGGCAAGTGGAAGAAGGAGCAAGTGTGTGGGAACATTGACCTAAAGTGTGCAGTCTCCTTCTCAAAAAGGGGAGGCAGGAGGGTGGGAAAAGTCTTCAGTAGTTTACCTATGAGGATGATGTTACCTGTGTGTTTTCCACATATAGCCTTCATTATGTTCAGGTAGTTTATTTTTATTCTTAATTGTATTTTGTTTAGTTTTCACATATTTGTAGACTTTGCAGTTTTATTCCATCTATTAATTTCCAGTTTCATTTCATTGGGTTCAGAAAAGATACTTTGTATGAGTTTAACCTTTTTAAATTTGTTGACTTGTTTTGTGGCCTAAAATATGGTCTATCCTTGGAAATATTCCATGCCCATCTGGGAAAACATGTGTTCTCTTGTTGTTGAATGGGAATGTTCTATATAAGTCTATTAGGTTCAATTAATCAATAGTGTTGTTCAAGTCCTCTATTTTGTTCTTGACCTTCTGTCTGTTTTTTCTACCTATTATTACAAGTAGGGTATTAAACTGTCCTATTATTGTTGAGTGATCTGTTGCTCAATTCTGTCAATGTTTATTTCATATATTTTGGAACTCTGATGTTCAGGTATACATATTTAGAATCGTTTATCTTCTAGATAAACTTGACTCTTTTAACATAATGTCCTTCTTTGTCTCTTTTAACAGTGCTTGAAATACATTTTTTATCTCATATAGATATAACCACAAAAGTACACTTTTTGTTGTTATTTGCATAGAATATATTCCTGGAGAGTATAATAAGGTGTTAGTTGCTAGGGCAGACCTGTCTCCAATCTGTCTGGTGGCAAACCAGCACCCATTCACTCTTTCTAGTCTAGGCTTCTCCAGCCTTTCTGTTTCAGTCTTTCTCCAAGTAGCCAAGGGGACTTGTCTCCTCCGTGTAGGACCCCAGGACTGGGATGCCCAGTCTGTGGCTTGACTCACTCACTCCTCAGGGTTAGGTTCTGTTTGCACAGTCTTCCTTTTCCTGTTAGTGTTTCCCCAGGTGCACAGGTCCCAACCTGAAGTATTTACTCCTGCCTAATTATGTGGAAATATCTCTCAAAATCTTGTTTGTATAGAAGTTCTGCCAGTTTTCAGTCACTTTTCTGTGAGAAATTATTATCCCTCATCTTGACCCGTCTTCTCTGGAAACAGTATTCTTGATTGGCAGGTCCCCCACCCCACCACTTCACTTTCAGTTTTTAGCAATTTAAATATATTATTCCACTGTCTTCTGGCCTCCAAGTATTTTGTTGAGAAATTGACTGGCAATCTTATTGGATGTGATGAGTTACAGCTTGTTGCTTTCAAGATTCTCTCTTTGTCTTTTGACAATTTGGTTATAATATGCCTCAGCATTGGTCTCTGATGATTTATCCTACTGGAGTCTGTTGAATATCTTGCATTTGTAGATTCATGTATTTCATTACATTGGGAAATTTTTAGCCATTATTTCCTCAAATAGTCTCTCTGCCCTGCTTCTCCCTTCTGCTTTAGGGACTTTCATAATGCATATATCTGTCTACTTGACAGTATCTCATAATTCTCTTAGGCTGTATTCACTTTAAAAAATTATTTCTTCCTTCTGCTCCTGAGACTTGATAATTTCAAATGTCCTGTCTTCAAGTTTGCTGAGTCTTTTTGCCTGTGCAAGTCTAATCCCCTTTATATGTATTCAAATGCTCTTCCCCTGAGCTTTACTCCCTAGTCTAATTCCCTCTAGAAAATGTGTAAATTCATTTATTGTATTTTCCAGCCTCAGAATTTCAGTTTCGTTCCTTTTTTTATTATTATTTTTATCTCCTTGTTCATTTTCTAATTTTGTTCACATATTGTTTTTCTGATTTTCTTTAGTTATTTTTCTGAGTTTTCCTTTAGCTTTTTAAGCATATTTTTAAAAAGTTATTTTAAAGTCTTTGCCTAAAACATCTAATGCATATGTTTCCTCAGGGTTGTTTTTTTTTTTTTACCACTTTATTTTCTTCCTTTGGAAGGGCCATATTTTCATTTATTTTGTATGCCTTGTGATTTTTGTTGTTGTTGTTGAAAAATTGGATATTTATTTATCTATTTATTTATTTTAAATGGAGGTACTGGATATTGAACCCAGGATCTTGGACATGTTAAGTACATGCTCTACTACTGAGTTATTACCCTCCCACCCCCTGAAAATTGAGCATTTATGAAAGCAGTCACCTTTCCCATTCTTTGCATACTGGCCTTTTGACAAGGAAGTCTTTTCCTAAGCTGGCTCTTGATTTTGAGGCTTGAGATGAAGCTTAGGAGAAGCTGTAAAGTATTTTTAGGCTTTTTTGAGCATGCATCTTCCCTCGGCCTGTGTGTTACTTTTTCAGTTTTCCCATATATGTGCTCCTTTTAAGTATATTAATTTCCCAAAGTATGTCTCCTTTGAACTTTTGATTGTCTATTGTGTGTCTCCACCCTGAAAAGAAAAAGAAAAATTCAGTTTCTCTTCTCAACTTTCTATTCTCTATACTTACTTCTGGTCACCACATATGTGAACATTTTTTCACAATAAGCAATTCTGACACTAATTGACAAGAGTTAGCTCATTCCCTACTGGTTAAAGGCTTAGTCCCACAAGACTTCCCCTCAGTTCAGATGCCAATTACAAATCCCAGTTGTCACCTGTACTCCTGACTTACTGGCTATACACTGGAGTTTCCCACCATCTCTTCCTCAGGTTCAATAATTTGCTAGGATGGTTTAAGAACTCAGGAAAGATAGTTTGCTTACTAGATTAATGGTTTATATTAAAAAAGGATACAGCCTATAAACAGCAAAATAGAAGATGCATAGGGAAAGATATCAAGAAAAGCGTGTGGAGCTTCCATGACCCCTTTGGATGTGCCACCTTCTAACAACCTCCACATATTCATCAAGCCAGAAACTCTCTGAACCCCTTCAGTTAGGTTTTTTTTTTTAATGGAGGATTTCTTAGATATGGTTGAGTAAACTATTGGTCATTGGTGATTAACTCAACTTTCATCTCTTCTCTGCTCCCCAGTGGTTGGAGCATCAGGCTAAATGTTCCAACTTTCTAATAACATTGATTCCTCTAGCAACCAACTCCATTCTGTAGTGATCTAGGGGCTTTACAAAATCACCTCATTAACATAAACTCAGTTGTGGTTGAAAGGTGCTTGTTATAAATAACAAAAGACTCTCCTTTCATCTTTATCAGTCTGGAGATATTTTAGGAATTGAGGACAAAAGACCAAAAGTTACAAGAAAAATAATTTCATCTCTCTCATCACATAGGGTTTTAAGAGCTATATACCAGGAATAAGGACAATGATCAAATTTGTATTTCTTATTATACATCTCAATATCACACACCCATAATGTCTTGTCATAGGTGTCTGCAGGTCATTCTCCCTGCAGCTTTCCCAAGCAATGCCCACTGCTTCTCCCTGCCTAAGATCCAAATAAGGGAAAAGATAACAGTCCTTCAGGCAGCCCATGAGATGTCAGAACATTGTAAATGCAGTCTGCTCTGCTCTGTTTATTTTGAAAAAGGGAATTGGAAACTCAATTGATGCCTTAGATAGTCTATTTTATATATTCACTGGTAACCTCTTGCTCTAGGCATCTGTGGAGCTGTCTCTCCACATTTTTCCTTGAGAAATACCTGCTGCTTCTTTCCACCTGATATCCAAGTTTTACCACCACCTACCCCTCTGCCACCCTTCCCTGAGTTTCATGTGATGTGAAACAGAGACCTGAAGAGGCAGCCCTGACAGGTTAGAACATTATAAAATTCCCTCTCTCTGAATCAGGGGAGGGAATTGGGAAATGATTTGCCACTTCCTTAAAGACTTTACCACAATGGGGACCGAGGGCAACAGAAAAACCACAGAATTTCCTACCATTTTGAATGAGGCTGTTTCTTGATTTGGTATTTGGTTGGTTGCTTTGGACCTTTGACTGTTTTATGGAACTACTGTAAGGTTATTCTAGCCAGTATTTTGGTTGTTGTTTATATCTCCTTGGGGAAACAAGAGCTTAGAGTTTGCTAGTCTGTCATTTTGCTCAAGTATGTAGATTTTCAATCCTTTCTCAATGACATTCACTCAGCCTTTGTGAGAACCATTTACCTCATTTCCAAAGTAGTTATATTAATTTCTAACTTTCAGTCTCTTGTGAATATCAGTTTAGCTGGATATGAAAGTTATTATCAAAAGGCTTTGTATATTGTAGGACTTCAGTGCATCATAACAATAACTTTAATTATATTACTATTTTGAAGTAACACTTCGGAGAGTGATAATATATTATTTCACTACCAACATCATGAGAGACTTGAGGGAATGATGGGGGAAAACCTCTGCGGTATGCTAATTCTAGGTTACATTTTGTCTCATGGAAAGCACAGAACTCTTACTTACCCTATCCTAAGTTGATAGATGCTTTGTATAAGTCTGAGTTAGAGAATGACTTTATAATCTGATTTCCACTAAGAAGCTCTTCTAGGTTGGCAGGTTGCCATGGCATCCAGACCCAAATTGATGGACCCCATTTGTCTGCTGGAAAGTGTCAAGGTGCTGTCAGTGAACCAAAAATCTCTGCAGATTCTTGGTGAGATTTCTTTGCCAGTGCTGGTGGTGGCCATTGTAGGACCATATCATACAGGCAAATCCTACTTGATGAACCATCTTGCAGGTCAGAATCATGGTGAGTGTTGTACTGGGTCAAGGACCAATTGCTTGATTCTAGCTAATACCTCAGCTTCTTAATTTTTGTCCTGATCATGTGTAGGGAGAACCAAACTTCTCTTAACAAATCAACTTTCCACTCCTATTTCTCACTGCTAAACCACTGTCTTACTGTAATTCATTATCATATTGTATGTTTTATTCCTGTAAAGCAAAATTTCTCCTACCAATTCTCACAATCCTACCTTATTTTACATGCTTAAGCACTGGACTCTTGCAATTGTGTCTACTCGCTCTTGAAACACATTTTGCTTTTTTATGGAA
>NW_022588979.1:0-7800 GCF_009834535.1 Camelus ferus | reverse complement strand
ACAAAAGTATCCATGATGAGCACATCTAGGTAAATTACATGTCTATTGGGTAGAACTCGCTCCAAAGGCATTTTTCTGCAAATCTGCCTCTTTTTCAAATCTGGCGTTAGGAAAATCTTCGAAATATGAGAATGCTTCTAAGTGTCAATATGACTGTTGGTGGATGAAAGTCCGGTAATCCACATGTAACAAGAGTGTAGTAAATATGTTTCAAACCGTGATTCATGTAGCGCGTACGGAAAACAGAATTCACGGTAATGAAACTATGTAAATTAGAATTCTATTGGGTAGAATAGCTAGAATAGAATTTTCTGCGAAAATTGCTTGATCTCGAAGGGATGTGTTCGATAAGCTGCGAAATGAGAGTATAATATTGTAGGTGAAAGATGTCTTTATGTTGGAAGAAAGTTCAGTAATCCATATTTTCACAACATAATAACAGAATCTTTTTTTTATCCGTGATGCAGATAAACATGTTCGAGTGGAATTTCACGGCGAGGAAATTTAATGTAAATTATATTTCCCTACGTTAGAAATCTCTCCAAGAGTTTTTTTTCCTGAGATAACAGCCTGATTTTTGAAATGGCGTTAGGAATAAGCTGCGAACTGATTAATCAATTGTAGGTGTAAATATGCCTTGTATGGTGGATGAAGTCGGCTATCCGCATACTAACAACTCTGTAGAGAATATATGTCGAATCCGAGATACATGAAGTGTTCAGAAATAGAATATCACGGTGAGCGAATCTATGTAAATAAATGTTCTTGGGTATAACTCACTCCAAGAGTTTTTCTCTGCGAATTTGCCTCATTTTCGAAACTGGCATTTGGAAATTCCTTCAAAATCGAGAAAATACTTCAAAACTGTCATATGTTCTATTGTGATGGAAGTTCATAAGCCACATGCAAACAAACCTGATGTGAATAATTGTAGAAAGCCTATGCATGTAGCGTGATCGTATGACGGAAATTTCCGGAGATGGAATCTATGTAAATTTCATGTCTATTGGGTAGAACTCCTCCAAAAATTTTTTCCGGAGAAAACGTCCTGATTTTCGAAAAACTGGCATTAGGAATAGGCTGCAAATTCAGAGTTAATGTTTTCTAGTTTAAAATATTCCTTGTATGTGGAAGAAGTTCTGTAATACACATGTACATAGCTCATAAAATGTTTGTCAAATCCGTGAAGTATGTAGCGTGTTCGGAAATTGGAATGTCACTGTGAGGGAAATTATTAAATTACATTTCTATGGGAAGTACTTGCTCCACGAGAATTTTTGCGAATCTGCCTCATTTTCAAAACTGGCATTAGGAAAATCTTTTGAAATATGGGAAAGTGCTTCAAAATGTCAATATGGCTTATGGTGGATGAATGTTCCGTAATCGTTATGTTACCACTCTGTAGTGAATGTTTGTCGAACCATGATGCATGAAACGTGTTCAGAACACGGAATATCACGTGAGTAAAACTAGTTAAAGTACATATCTTTTGTGTATAACTCGCTCCAGAGAATTTTTCTGCCAAGTCTGCCTCATTTTCCAAACTGGCGTTAAAACTAACTGTGAATCTGAGAACTTTTTCAAAGTGTCAGTTAGCCTTGTATGGTGTATGAAAGTGCTGTATCCACATGCAACAACTATGTAGTGAATATTGTTGAATCCGAGATGCATGTAGCATGTTCAGAACACGGAATTCACAGTGAGCGAATCCATGTAATTAATATCTATAGGTTTAGTACTTCCAAGAGGTTTTTGCCGTGAAATCTGCCTCATTTTTCAAAACTGGCGTTTGGAAAGCTCTGTGAAATCAGAGTAAATGTTCTAAGTATCAATATGCCTTCTATTGTGATGAAAGTCCTGTCATCCTCATGCAAACAACTCTATAGTTTATTTTTGTCGAAAACTTTTCTGCATGTAGTGTGTTCAAAACACGTAATTTCACAGCAGGGGAATCTATGTAATTTACGTATCTATTGGGTAGAAACACGCTCCAACAGTTTTTTCCTTTGAAAACTGCCTGAATTTCGAAACTGCTATTAGGAAAATGCTGCGAACTCACAGTTAATGTTTCTATGTGTCAATATGCCTTGTATGGTGGATGAAGTTCTGTAATACACATGTACATAACTCAGTAAAAATGTTTCTCAATCCTTGATGTATGTAGCCTGTACGGAACACGGTATTTCTCGGTGAGGGAAGCTATGAAATTACATATCTATTGGTTGAACCCTCTCCAGGAGGTTTTACTGAAAAATCTCCCTCAGTTTCGAAACTGGTGTTATGAAAAACTGTGAAATCAGAGTAAATGCTTTAAGGTGACAATATGTCTTCAATGGTTTTATTAAAGATCGGTAATTCACATGCTAACAACTCAGCAGTGAATATTTGTTGAATCCTTGGTGCATGAACCGTTTTTTAGGAACACGGAATGTTACGGTGATGGTATCTATGAAAATGAGATGTCTATTGGATGGAACATGCAACAAGAGGATTTTTCTGCGAAAACTGCCTGATTTTCGAAACTGACGTTAGGAAAATTCTGAAATGTGAGTAAATGTTTCTAGGTGAAAACATGTCTTGTAAGGTGGATGAAAATTTGATAATCCACATGCTCACACTCATTAAAGAATGACTGTCGAATCCTTGATGCATTTAACATGTTCAGAACACGGAAAGTCACGGTGAGTGATCTAGTAAATTACATATCTTTGGGTAGATCTGGCTCCAAGAACATTTTCTGTGAAATCAGCCTCATTTTCCAAACTGGCATTAGGAAAAACCTGAGAAATCTGAGAAAATGCTTCTAAGTGTGAATGCCCTTGAATGGGGAATTTAAGTCCGGTAATCCACGTATCCAAGTATGAAGGGAATACTTTTCGTACCCGTGACTTATTTAGCGTGTTTGGAACACGGAAATTCACGGCAATGTAACTATGTAAATTAAAATTCTATTGGGTTGAACTAGCTTGAATAGAATTTTTCTGTGGAAAATTCATGATTTTCGAATATGACGTTTGGATAAACTGTGAAATGAGTAAATACTTGTAGGTGTATATATTCCTTGTATGGTGTATGTAGGATTGGTAATCCAAATGCTAACATCTCTGTAGTTAATATTTGTCGAATCCGAGATACATGATTGTGTTCAGAACACAAAGTGTCATGATGAGCACATCTATGTAAATTACATGTCTATTGGGTAGAACTCGCTCCAAGAGCATTTTTCTGCAATATCTGCCTCTTTTTCAAATCTGGCGTTAAACAAACTGTGAAATCTGAGAAACTTCTTCAAAGTGTCAGAAGCCTTGTATGGTGTATGAAAGTGCTGTAATCCACATGCTAACAACTATGTAGTGAATATTTGTCGAATCCGAGATGCATGTAGCGTGTTCAGAACACGGAATTTCACGGTGAGCGAACATGTAAATTATAGTGTATAGGTTAGAACCTGCTCCAAGAGGTTTTTGCCGTGAAATCTGCCTCATTTTCAAAACTGGCGTTTGGAAAGCTCTGTGAAATCAGAAAATGCTTCTAAGTATCAATATGCCTTCTATTGTGCTGAAAGTCCTGTCATCCTCATGCAAACAACTGTATAGTTTATTTTTGTCGAAACTTTTCTGCATGTAGTGTGTTCGAAACACGTAATTTCACAGCTGGGGAATCTATGTAATTTACGTACCTATTGGGTAGAACACGCTCCAACAGTTTTTTCCTTTGAAAACTGCCTGAATTTCGAAACTGCTATTAGGAAAAAGCTGCGAACTCACAGTTAATGTTTCTATGTGTCAATATGCCTTGTATGTTGGATGAAAGATCTGTAATACACATGTACATAACTCATTAAAATGTTTCTCAAATACTTGATGTATGTAGCCTGTTCAGAACACGGTATTTCTCGGTTTGGGAAACTAAGTAAATTACATATCTATTGGTTAGAAACCTCTCCAGGAGGGTTTTACTGTAATATCTCCCTCAGTTTCGAAACTGGTGTTTTGAAAACACTGTGAAATCAGAGTAAATGCTTTAAGGTGACAATATGTTTCAATGGTTTATTAAAGATTGGTAATTCACATGCTAACAACTCAGCAGTGAATATTTGTTGAATCCTTGGTGCATGAACCGTTTTTAGGAACACGGAATGTTACGGTGATGGTATCTATGAAAATGAGATGTCTATTGGATATGAACATGACAATCTAGGATTTTCTGCGAAAACTGCCTGATTTTCGAAACTGACGTTAGGAAAATTCTGCGAAATGTGAGTAAATGTTTCTAGGTGAAAATATGTCTTGTAAGGTGGATCAAAATTTGATAATCCACATGCTCACACTCATTAAAGAATGACTGTCGAATCCTTGATGCATTTAACATGTTCAGAACATGGAAAGTCACGGTGAGTGAACTAGTAAATTACATATCTTTTGGGTAGATCTGGCTCCAAGAACATTTTCTGTGAAATCACCCTCATTTTCCAAACTGGCTTTAGGAAAAACCTGAGAAATCTGAGAAAATGCTTCTAAGTGTGAATATGCCTTGAATGGGGAATTTAAGTCCGGTAATACACGTAACCAAGTATGAAGGGAATACTTTTCGAACCCGTGACTTATTTAGCGTGTTTGGAACACGGAAATTCACGGCAATGTAACTATGTAAATTAAAATTCTATGGGTAGAACTAGCTTGAATAGAATTTTCTGTGCAAAATTCATGATTTTCGAATTTGACGTTTGGATAAAACTGTGAAATGAGAGTAAATACTTGTAGGTGTATATGCCTTGTATGGTGGATGTAGGATTGGTAATCCAAATGCTAACATCTCTGTAGTTAATATTTGTCGAATCCGAGATACATGAAATGTGTTCAGAACACAAAGTATCATGATGAGCACATCTATGTAAATTACATGTCTATTGGGTAGAACTCGCTCCAAGAGCATTTTTCTGCAAAATCTGCCTCTTTTTCAAATCTGGTGTTAGGAAAAATCTTCGAAATATGAGAAAATGCTTCTAAGTGTCAATATGACTTGATTGGTGGATGAAAGTCCGGTAATCCACATGTTAACAGAGTGTAGTAAATATGTTTCAAACCGTGATTCATGTAGCGCGTACGGAAAACAGAATTTCACGGTAATGAAACTATGTAAATTAGAATTCTATTGGGTAGAAGTAGCTAGAATAGAATATTTCTGCGAAAATTGCTTGATTCTCGAATGGGATGTTTCGATAAAGCTGCGAAATGAGAGATAATATTTGTAGGTGTAAAGATGTCTTTATGTTGGAAGAAAGTTCAGTAATCCATATTTTCACAACATAATAAAGAATCTTTTTTTTTATCCGTGATGCATATAACATGTTCGGAACGTGGAATTTCACGGCGAGGAAATTTATGTAAATTATATTTCCCTACGTTAGAAATCTCTCCAAGAGTTTTTTCCTGAGATAACAGCCTGATTTTTGAAACTGGCGTTAGGAATAAGCTGCGAACTAGATTAATCAATTGTAGGTGTAAATATGCCTTGTATGTGGATGAAAGTCCGGCTATCCGCATACTAACAACTCTGTAGAGAATATATGTCGAATCCGAGATACATGAAGAGTGTTCAGAAAATAGAATATCACGGTGAGCGAATCTATGTAAAATAAATGTTTCTTGGGTATAACTCACTCCAAGAGTTTTTCTCTGCGAAATTTGCCTCATTTTCGAAACTGGCATTTGGAAATTCCTTCAAAATCAGAGAAAATACTTCAAACTGTCAATATGTCTTTTATTGTGATGGAAGTTCATAAAGCCACATGCAAACAAACCTGATGTGAATAATTGTAGAAAGCCTATGCATGTAGCGTGATTCTATGACGGAAATTTCCGGAGATGGAATCTATGTAAATTTCATGTCTATTGGGAAGAAATCGCTCCAAAAATTTTTCTGGAGGAAAACGTCCTGATTTTCGAAACTGGCATTAGGAAAGGCTGCAAATTCAGAGTTAAGTTTCTAGGTTTAAATATGCCTTGTATGGTGGATGAAAGTCTGTAATACCATGTAATAACTCATTAAAAATGTTTGTCAAATCCGTGAAGTATGTAGAGTGTTCGGAAATTGGAATGTCACTGTGAGGAAGCTATGTAAATTACATTTCTATGGGAAGTCTTGCTCCAAGAGAATTTTTTGTTAATCTGCCTCATTTTCAAACCGGCATTAGGAAAACATTTTGAAATATGGGAAAGTGCTTCAAAAATGTCAATATGGCATTTTATGGTGGGTTGAATGTTCGGTAATCTGTATGCTACCAACTCTGTAGTGAATGTTTGTCGAATCCGTGATGCATGTAAACGTGTTCAGAACACGGAATGTCACGGTGAGTAAAACTAGGTAAATTACATATCTTTTGTGTATAACTCGCTCCAAGAGCATTTTTTTGCCAAATCTGCCTCATTTTTCTTATCTGGCATTAAAACTAACCTGTGAAATCTGAGAAAATTCTTCAAAGTGTCAGTAAGCTTTGTATGGTGGATGAAAGTGCTGTAATCCACATGCTAACCACAATGTAGTGAATATTTGTCGAGTCCGAGATGCATGTATCGTGTTCAGAAACACGGAATTTCACGGAGAGCGAATCCATGTTAATTACATGTCTATAGGTTAGAACCTGCTCCAAGAGGTTTTTGCCGTGAAATCTGCCTCATTTTCGAAACTGGCGTTTGGAAAGCTCTGTGAAATCAGAGAAAATGCTTCTAAGCATCAATATGCCTTGTATTGTGATGAAAGTCCTGTCATCCTCATGCAAACAACTCTATAGTTTATGTTTTGTCGAATCTTTTCTGCATGTAATGTGTTCGAAACATGTAATTTCACAGTGGGGGAATCTATGTAATTACGTACCTATTGGGTAGAAACACGCTCCAACAGTTTTTTCCTTTGAAAACTGCCTGAATTTCGAAACTGCTATTAGGAAAATGCTGCGAACTCACAGTTAATGTTTCTATGTGTCAATATGCCTTGTATGTTGGATGAAAGTTCTGTAATACACATGTACATAACTCATTAAAAATGTTTCTCAAATCCTTGATGTATGTAGCCTGTACGGAACACGGTATTTCTCGGTGAGGGAAGCTATGCAAATTACATATCTATTGGTTAGAACCCTCTCCAGGAGTGTTTTACTGAAAAATCTCCCTCAGTTTCGAAACTGGTGTTATGAAAACACTGTGAAATCAGAGTAAATGCTTTAAGGTGACAATATGTCTTCAATGGTTTATTAAAGATCGGTAATTCACATGCTAACAACTCAGCAGTGAATATTTGTTGAATCCTTGGTGCATGAACCGTTTTTTAGGAACACGGAATGTTACGGTGATGGTATCTATGAAAATGAGTATATTGGATGGAACATGCAACAAGAGGATTTTTCTGCGAAAACTGCCTGATTTTCGAAACTGACGTTAGGAAAATTCTGCGAAATGTGAGTAAATGTTTCTAGGTGAAAACATGTCTTGTAAGGTGGATGAAAATTTGATAATCCACATGCTCACACTCATTAAAGAATGACTGTCGAATCCTTGATGCATTTAACATTTCAGAACACGGAAAGTCACGGTGAGTGAACTAGTAAATTACATATCTTTTGGGTAGATCTGGCTCCAAGAACATTTTCTGTGAAATCAGCCTCATTTTCCAAACTGGCATTAGGAAAAACCTGAGAAATCTGAGAAAATGCTTCTAAGTGTGAATATGCCTTGAATGGGGAATTTAAGTCCGGTAATCCACGTATCCAAGTATGAAGGGAATACTTTTCGTACCCGTGAG
>NW_022588978.1:0-7817 GCF_009834535.1 Camelus ferus | reverse complement strand
CTCAAAACTGAGCATGTGGAGAGAGTTCGTTTATGTAGCACAAATGGAACGGGTTGCGGAGACACTTTTTCTCTGGTTTCTCAGTCCCTTTCCTAGTGGCAGTTTGAAGTTATGCAGTTTTCACTGTAAAACCGAGTTGGAGCTAGTACCTCCCCATAATATGTATGGAAAGGAGTTTGCAAACTGAAAAGAAACTTTGTGTTCCCAACAATCTAGGTGAAGGACGGCTTTCACACACAATTATCTCTCAGAACTGAGCATGTGGAGAGACGTTCGTTCATCTAGCACCAAGGGAACGGGTTGCAGGGACACTTTTTCTCTGCATTCCAGTCTGTTTCCTAGTGCCGGTTTGGAATTTCCTGTAGTTTTGACTGTAAAACCGAGTTAATGCTAGTACCTCCCCATATATATGTATGGAAAAGAGTTTGCAACTGAAAACAAACTTTGTGTTCCCAAGAAGCTAGGTGAAGGACGGCTTTCATACACACTTATCTCTCAGAACTGAGCAAATGGAGAGACGTTCGTTCATCTAGCACCAAGGGTACGGGTTGCAGGAGAACACTTTTTCTTGCCTTTCTCAGTCTGTTTCCTAGTGCCGGTTTGTAGTTCCTGCTTTTCACTGTAAAACCGAGTTGGAGCTAGTACCTCCCATACATATGTATGGAAAGGGTTTGCAACTGAAAAACAAACTTTGTGTTCCAACAAGCTAGGTGAAGGACGGCTTTCACACACACTTATCTCTCAGAACTGAGCAAGTGGAGAGAACTTTCGTTCATCTAGGCACCACAGGGAACGGGTTGGCAGGAGACACTTTTTCTCTTGCTTTCCTCAGTCTGTTTCCTAGTGCCGTTTGAAGTTCCTGCAGTTTTCACTGTAAAACCGAGTTGGAGGGCTTGGACCTAGTCCCCATATATATGTATGGAATGGAGTGTGCAAACTGAAAAGAAACTTTGTGTTCCCAACAAGCTAGGTGAAGACGGCTTTCACACACACTTAGTCTCTCAGAACTGAGCAAGTGGAGAGACGTTCGTTCATCTAGGCACCAGGGAACGGGTTGCAGGAGACACTTTCTCTGCTTTCTGCAGTCTGTTTCCCTAGTGCCGGTTTGAAGTTACTGCAGTTTTCACTGTCAAACCGAGTTGAAGCTAGTACCTCCCATATATAGGTATGGAATGGAGTTTGCAACTGAAAAAAAACTTTGTGTTCCCAACAAGCTAGGTGAAGGACGGCTTTCACACACACTTATCTCTCAGAACTGAGGCAAGTGGAGAGACGTTCCGTTCATCTAGCACCAACGGGAACGGTTTTGCAGGGAGACAGCTTTTTCTCTGCTTTCCTCAGTCTGTTCCTACTGCCGGTTTGAAGTTTCCTTGCAGTTGTTTTCACTGTCAAACCGAGTTGGAGCTTAGTACCTCCCCATATAGATGTATGGAATGGAGTTTGCAACTGAAAGAAACTTTTTGTTTCCCAAACAAGCTAGGTGAAGGACGGCTTTCACCACCACCTTTAATCCCTCAGAACTGGAGCAGATGGAGAGACTTTCGTTCATCTAGCACCAAGGGAGGCGAACGGGTTTGCAGGAGACAACTTTTCTCCTGCTTTTCTCAAGTCTGTTTCCTAGTGCCGGTTTTTTGAAGTTTCCTGCAGTTTTCCACTGTCAACCGAGTTGGAGCTAGTACCGGATCCCATTATAATGTATGGAATGGAGTTTGCAACTGAAAAGAAACTTGTGTTCCAACAAGCTAGGTGAAGGACGGCTTTCACACACACTTATCTCCTCAGAACTGAGCAAGTTGAGAGACGTTCGTTCATCTAGCACCAAGGGAACGGTTGCGAGGAGTCACTTTTCTCTGCTTCTCAGTCTGTTTCCTAGTGCCGGTTTGAAGTTCCAGCAGTTTTCACTGTAAAAACGAGTTGGAGCTAGTACCATCCCATATATATGTATGGAATGAGTTTGCAACTGAAAAGAAACTTTGTGTTCCAACAAGCTATGTGAAGGACGGCTTTCACACACCACTTTATCTCTCAGAACTGAGCAAGTGGAGAGACGTTCGTTCATCTAGCACCAAGGGAACGGGTTGCAGGAGACACTTATTTCTCTGCTTTCTCAGTCTGTTCCTAGTGCCGGGTTTTGAAGTTCATGCAGTTTTCACTGTAAAACCGCGTTGGAGCTAGTCCATCCCCATATATTATGTATGGAATTAGAGTTTGCAACTGAAAAGAAATTTGTGTTCCAACAAGCTAGGTGAAGGACGGCTTTCACACACACTTATCTCTCAGAACTGAGCAAGTGGAGAGACGTTCGTTCATCTAGCACCAAGGGAACGGTTTGCGGGAGTCACTTTTTCTCTGCTTTCTCAGTCTGTTTCCTAGTGCCGGTTTGAAGTTCCAGCAGTTTTCACTGTAAAAACGAGTTGGAGCTAGTACCCCCCATATATGTATGGAATGGAGTTTGCAACTGAAAGAAACTTTGTGTTCCCACAAGCTAGGTGAAGGACTGCTTTCACACACACTTATCTCTCAAAACTGAGCATGTGGAGAGACGTTCGTTCATCTAGCACCAAGGGAACGGGTTGCAGGAGAAACTTTAGTCTTTTTTCTCAGTCTGTTTCCTGGTGCCGTTTTGAAGTTCATGCAGTTTTCACTGTAAAATCGAGTTGGAACAAGTACCTCCCCATATATATTTATGGAGTGGAGTTTCCAACTGAAAAGAAATTTTGTGTTCCCAACAAGCTAGGTGAAGTACGGCTTTCACACACACTTATCTCTCTGAACTGAGCATGTGGAGATAAGTTCGTTCATCTGGCACCAAGGGAAAGGGTTGCAAGGGAAACTTTTACTCTGGTTTCTCTGTCTGTTTCCTAGTTCCTGTTTGAAGTTCCTGTATTTTTCACTGTAAAACTGAGTTGGAATTAGTACCTCCCCATATATATTTATGGAGTGGAGTTTGCAACTGATAAGAAACTTTGTGTTCCAACAAGCTACTTGAAAGGACGGCTTTCACACACACTTATCTCTCAAAACTGAGCATGTGGAGAGACGTTCGTTTATGTAGCACAAATGGAACGGGTTGCAGGAGACACTTTTTCTCTGGTTTCTCAGTCCCTTTCCTAGTGGCAGTTTGAAGTTAATGCAGTTTTCACTGTAATACCGAGTTGGAACTAGTACCTTCCCATATATATGCATGGAGTGGAGTTTGCTACTGAAAAGAAACTTTGTGTTCCCAAAAAGCTAATTGAAGGACGGCTTTCACACACACTTATCTCTCAGAACTGAGCAAGTGGAGAGACGTTCGTTCATCTAGGCACCAAGGGAACGGGTTGCAGGAGACACTTTTTCTCTGCTTTCTCAGTCTGTTTCCTAGTGCCGGTTTGAAGTTCCTGCAGTTTTCACTGTAAAACCGAGTTGGAGCTAGTACCTCCCCATATATATGTATGGAATGGAGTTTGCAACTGAAAAGAAACTTTGTGTTCCCAACAAGCTAGGTGAAGGACGGCTTTCACACACACTTATCTCTCAGAACTGAGCAAGTGGAGAGACGTTCGTTCATCTAGCACCAAGGGAACGGGTTGCAGGAGACACTTTTTCTCTGCTTTCTCAGTCTGTTTCCTAGTGCCGGTTTGAAGTTCCTGCAGTTTTCACTGTAAAACCGAGTTGGAGCTAGTACCTCCCCATATATATGTATGGAATGGAGTTTGCAACTGAAAAGAAACTTTGTGTTCCCAACAAGCTAGGTGAAGGACGGCTTTCACACACACTTATCTCTCAGAACTGAGCAAGTGGAGAGACGTTCGTTCATCTAGCACCAAGGGAACGGGTTGCAGGAGACACTTTTTCTCTGCTTTCTCAGTCTGTTTCCTATTGCCGGTTTGAAATTCCTGCAGTTTTCACTGTAAACCGAGTTGTAGCTTGTACCTCCCCATATATATGTATGGAGTGGAGTTTGCAACTGAAAAGAAACTTTGTGTTCCCAACAAGCTAGGTGAAGGACGGCTTTCACACACACTTATCTCTCAGAACTGAGCAAGTGGAGAGACGTTCGTTCATCTAGCACCAAGGGAACGGGTTGCAGGAGACACTTTTTCTCTGCTTTCTCAGTCTGTTTCCTAGTGCCGGTTTGAAGTTCCTGCAGTTTTCACTGTAAAACCGAGTTGGAGCTAGTACCTCCCCATATATATGTATGGAATGGAGTTTGCAACTGAAAAGAAACTTTGTGTTCCCAACAAGCTAGGTGAAGGACGGCTTTCACACACACTTATCTCTCAGAACTGAGCAAGTGGAGAGACGTTCGTTCATCTAGCACCAAGGGAACGGGTTGCAGGAGACACTTTTTCTCTGCTTTTCTCAGTCTGTTTCCTAGTGCCGGTTTGAAGTTCCTGCAGTTTTCACTGTAAAACCGAGTTGGAGCTAGTACCTCCCCATATATATATATGGAATGGAGTTTGCAACTGAAAAGAAACTTTGTGTTCCCAACAAGCTAGGTGAAGGACGGCTTTCACACACACTTATCTCTCAGAACTGAGCAAGTGGAGAGACGTTCGTTCATCTAGCACCAAGGGAACGGTTGCAGGAGACACTTATTTCTCTGCTTTCTCAGTCTGTTTCCTAGTGCGGTTTGAAGTTCCTGCAGTTTTCACTGTAAAACGAGTTGGAACTAGTACCTCCCCATATATATGTATGGAATGGAGTTTGCAACTGAAAAAGAAACTTTGTGTTCCCAACAAGCTAGGTGAAGGACGGCTTTCACACACACTTATCTCTCAGAACTGAGCAAGTGGAGAGACGTTCGTTCATCTAGCACCAAGGGAACGGGTTGCAGGAGACACTTTTTCTCTGCTTTCTCAGTCTGTTTCCTAGTGCCGGTTTGAAGTTCCTGCAGTTTTCACTGTAAAACCGAGTTGGAGCTAGTACCTCCCCTATATATGTATGGAATGGAGTTTGCAACTGAAAAGAAACTTTGTGTTCCCAACAAGCTAGGTGAAGGACGGCTTTCACACACACTTATCTCTCAGAACTGAGCAAGTGGAGAGACGTTCGTTCATCTAGCACCAAGGGAACGGGTTGCAGGAGACACTTTTCTCTGCTTTCTCAGTCTGTTTCCTAGTGCCGGTTTGAAGTTCCTGCAGTTTTCACTGTAAAACCGAGTTGGAACTAGTACCTCCCCATATATATGTATGGAATGGAGTTTGCAACTGAAAAGAAACTTTGTGTTCCCAACAAGCTAGTTGAAGGACGGCTTTCACACACACTTATCTCTCAGAAACTGAGCAAGTGGAGAGACGTTCGTTCATCTAGCACCAAGGGAACGGGTTGCAGGAGACACTTTTTCTCTGCTTTCTCAGTCTGTTTCCTAGTGCCGGTTTGAAGTTCCTGCAGTTTTCACTGTAAAACCGAGTTGGAGCTAGTACCTCCCCATATATATGTATGGAATGGA
This sequence comes from Camelus ferus, assembly GCF_009834535.1. NCBI lineage: Eukaryota > Metazoa > Chordata > Mammalia > Artiodactyla > Camelidae > Camelus > Camelus ferus. The sequence goes on along the minus strand of NW_022588978.1, from coordinate 2,383 downwards.
GTTTGCAACTGAAAAGAAACTTTGTGTTCCCAACAAGCTAGGTGAAGGACGGCTTTCACACACACTTATCTCTCAGAACTGAGCAAGTGGAGAGACGTTCGTTCATCTAGCACCAAGGGAACGGGTTGCAGGAGACACTTTTTCTCTGCTTTCTCAGTCTGTTTCCTAGTGCCGGTTTGAAGTTCCTGCAGTTTTCACTGTAAAACCGAGTTGGAGCTAGTACCTCCCCATATATATGTATGGAATGGAGTTTGCAACTGAAAAGAAACTTTGTGTTCCCAACAAGCTAGGTGAAGGACGGCTTTCACACACACTTATCTCTCAGAACTGAGCAAGTGGAGAGACGTTCGTTTCATCTAGCACCAAGGGAACGGGTTGCAGGAGACACTTTTCTCTGCTTTCTCAGTCTGTTTCCTAGTGCCGGTTTGAAGTTCCTGCAGTTTTCACTGTAAAACCGAGTTGGAGCTAGTACCTCCCCCCATATATATGTATGGAATGGAGTTTGCAACTGAAAAGAAACTTTGTGTTCCCAACAAGCTAGGTTGAAGGACGGCTTTCACACACACCTATCTTCAGAACTGAGCAAGTGGAGAGACGTTGTTCATCTAGCACCAAGGAACGGGTTGCAGGAGACACTTTTCTCTGCTTCTCAGTCGTTTCCTAGTGCAGGTTTGAAGTTCCTGCAGTTTTCACTGTAAAACCGAGTTGGAGCTAGTACCTCCCCATATATATGTATTGAATGGAGTTTGCAACTGAAAAGAAACTTTGTGTTCCCAACAAGCTAGGTGAAGGACGGCTTTCACACACACTTATCTCTCAGAACTGAGCAAGTGGAGAGACGTTCGTTCATCTGGCACCAAGGGAACGGGTTGCAAGGGAAACTTTTACTCTGGTTTCTCTGTCTGTTTCCTAGTTCCTGTTTGAAGTTCCTGTATTTTTCACTGTAAAACCGAGTTGGAGCTAGTACCTCCCCATATATATTTATGGAGTGGAGTTTGCAACTGATAAGAAACTTTGTGTTCCCAACAAGCTACTTGAAAGACGGCTTTCACACACACTTATCTCTCAAAACTGAGCATGTGGAGAGACGTTCGTTTATGTAGCACAAATGGAACGGGTTGCAGGAGACACTTTTTCTCTGCATTCTCTGTCTGTTTCCTAGTGCCGGATTGAAGTTCCTGCAGTTTTCACTGTAAAACCGAGTTGGAGCTAGTACCTCCCCATACATATGTATGGAAAGGGTTTGCAACTGAAAACAAACTTTGTGTTCCCAACAAGCTAGGTGAAGGACGGCTTTCACACACACTTATCTCTCAGAACTGAGCAGTGGAGAGACTTTCGTTCATCTAGCACCAAGGGAACGGATTGCAGGAAACACTTTTCTCTGCTTTCCTCAGTCTGTTTCCTAGTGCCGGTTTGAAGTTCCTGCAGTTTTCACTGTAAAACCAGAGTTGGAGCTAGTACCTCCCCATATATATGTATGGAAGTGGAGTTTGACAACTGAAAAGAAAACTTGTGTTCCCAACAAGCTAGGTGAAGGACGGCTTTCACACACACTTATCTCTCAGAACTGAGCAAGTGGAGAGACGTTTGTTCATCTAGCCACCAGGGAACCGGTTGCAGGAGACACTTTTCTCTGCTTTCTCATTCTGTTTTCTAGTGCGGTTTGAAGTTCCTGCAGTTTTCACTGTCAAACCGAGTGGCAGCTAGATACCTCCCCCTATATATATATGGAATGGAGTTTGCAACTGAAAAGAAACTTTGTGTTCCCAACAAGCTAGGTGAAGGACGGCTTTTCACACACACCTTCTCTAGAAACTGAGCAAGTGGAGAGACGTTCGTTCATTATCGCACCAAGGGAACGGTTGACAGGAGACACTTTTCTCTGCTTTCTCAGTCTGTTTCCTAGTGCCGGTTTGAAGTTCCTGAAGTTTTCACTGTAAAAACGAGTTGGAGCTAGTATCTCCCCATAAATATGTATGGAGTGGAGTTGGGAAATGAAAAGAATCTTTTTGTTCCCAACAATCCAGGTGAAGGACGGCTTTCACACACACTTAACTCTCAGAACTGAGCAAGTGGAGAGACGTTCGTTCATCTAGCACCAAGGGAACGGGTTGCAGGAGACACTTTTCTCTGCTTTCTCAGTCTGTTTCCTAGTGCCGGTTTGAAGTTCCTGCAGTTTCACTGTAAAAACCGAGTTGGAGCTTGTACCTCCCCATATATTTGTATGGAATGGAGTTTGCAATTTAAAAGAAACTTGTGTTCCGAACAAGCTAGGTGAAGGACGGCTTTCACACACACTTATCTCTCAGAACTGAGCAAGTGGAGAGACGTTGTTCATCTAGCACCAAGGGAACGGGTTGCAGGAGACATTTTCCCTGCT
>NW_022588977.1:0-7831 GCF_009834535.1 Camelus ferus | reverse complement strand
ACTTTGTGTTCCCAACAGGCTAGGGAAGGACGGATTTCACACACACTTATATCTCAGACCTGAGCATGGGAGAGAGTTCGTTCATCTAGCACCAAAGGAAGGGTTTGCAGGAGAAACTTTTACTATGGTTTCTCAGTCTGTTCCTAGTGCCGTTTGAAGTTCCTGCAGTTTTCACTGTTTTTAAAACGGATTGGGTGCTAGTACCTCCCCATATATGTATGGAGTGGAGTTTGCACATGAAAAAAAACTTGTGTTCCCAACTAGATAGGTGAAGGACGGCTTATCACAAAGCTATCTCTCAGAACTGAGCATGTGGAGGGACGTTCGTTCATCTAGCACCAAGGGAATGGTATTCAAGTGAAACTTTTACTCTGGTTTCTCAGTCTGTTTCCTAGTGCTTGTTTGAAGTCCTGCAGTTTCACTGGAAACGAGTTGAAGCTAGTACCTGCCCATATATTTGTATGGAGTGAGTTTGCAATTGAAAAGTTACTTTGTGTTTCCAAAAAGATAGGTGAAGTTCGGCTTGTCACACCACACATATCTCTCAAAACTGAGCATGTGGAGAGATGTTCGTTCATCTAGCATCAAGGGACGGGTTGCAGGAGAGAAACTTTGACTCTGGTTTCTCAGTCTTTTTCCTAGTGCCAGTTAGATGTTCCTGCAGTTATCACTGTAAAACGGAGATGGAGCTAGTACTCCCCATATATATGTATGGAGTGGAGTTAGCAACTGTAAGAAATTTTGTGTTCCCAAAAAATCTAGGTGAAGAACGGCTTTCACACACACATCTCTTGAACTGAGCATGTGGAGAGACGTTCGTCATCTAGCACAGTAGGGAACGGTTGCATGAGAAACATTTTACTGGTTTCTCAGACTGTTTCCTAGTGCCGGTTTAAGTTCCTGCAGTTTTAACTGTAAAACAGAGTTGGAGCTAGTACCTCCCCATATATATGTATGGAGTGGGGTTTGCAACTGAAAAGAACATTGTGTTCCCAACAAGATAGGTTAAGTACGGCTTTCACACACCACTTATCTCTCAGAACTGAACATGTGGAGAGGACGTCGTTCATATAGCACCAAGGGAACGTGTTGCAGGAGTGAAACTTTTTACTCTGGTCTCAGTCTGTTTTCCTAGTTGCTTGTTGAAATTCTGCAGTTTTCATTGTAAAACCGAGTTGAAGCTATTTACCTGACCATATATTTGTATGGAGGGGAGTTTGCAACTGAAAAGTTACTTTGTGTTTCCAACAAATAGGTGAAGTTCGGCTGTCACACACATATCTCTCAAAACTGAGCATGTGGAGAGATGTTCGTTCATCTAGCACCAAGGGAACGGGTTGCAGGAGAAACTTTGTCTCTGGTTTCTCAGTCTGTTTCCTAGTGCCAGTTAGATGTTCCTGCAGTTATCACTGTAAAACGGAGTTGGAGCTAGTACCTCCCCATATATATGTATGGAGTGGAGTTTGCAACTGAAAAGAAACTTTGTGTTCCCAACAAGCTAGGTGAAGGATGGCTTTCACACACACTTATCTCTCAGAACTGAGCATGTGGAGAGACTTTCGTTCATCTAGCACCAAGGGAAACGGGTTGCAGGGGAAACATTTTCTCTGGTTTCTCAGTCTTTTTCCTAGTGCCTGTTTGAAGTTCTTGCAGTTTTCACTGTAAAACGGATTTGGAGCTAGTAACCTCACCATATATATTTATGGAGTGGGGTTTGCAACTGAAAGAACTTTGTGACCCAACAAGCTAGGTGAAGGATGGCTTTCAACACACACTTATCTCTCAGAACTGAGCATGTGGAGAGACGTTCGTTCATTTAGCACCAAGGGAGCGGTTTGCAGGAGAAACTTTTACTCTGGTTTGTCAGTCTGTTTCCTATTGCTGGTTTTGAAGTTCCTGCAGTTTTCACTGTAAAAACGGAGTTGTAGCTAGTACCTCCCCATATATATGTATGGAGTGGAATTTCGCAACTGAAAAGAAAATTTGTGTTCACCAAAAAGCTAGGTGAAGGACGGTTTTCACACACACATATATCTCAGAGCTGAGCTTGTGGAGAGAGGTTCGTTCATACTAGCACAAATGGACGGTTTGCAGGAGAAACTATTACTCTGGTTTCTCATTCTGTTTCCTAGTGCCGGTTTGAATTTCCTGCAGTTTTCACTGTAAAACCGGGTTGGAGCTAGTACATCGCCATATATATGTATGGAGTTGAGTTAGCAACAGAAAAGAAACTTTGTGTTCCCAACAGGCTAGGTGAAGGACGGATTTCACACACACTTATCACTCAGACCTGAGCATGTGGAGAGACGTTCGTTCATCTAGCACCAAAGGAACGGGTTGCAGGAGAAACTTTTACTATGGTTTCTCAGTCTATTTCCTAGTGCCGGTTTGAAGTTCCTGCAGTTTTCACTGTAAAACGGATTTGGTGCTAGTACCTCCCATATATATGTATGGAGTGGAGTTTGCACATGAAAACAAACTTTGTGTTCCCAACTAGATAGGTGAAGGACGGCTTTATCACAAACCTACCTCTCAGAACTGAGCATGTGGAGAGATGTTCGTTCATCTAGCATCAAGGGAAAGGTTTGCAGGAGAAACTTTGACTCTGGTTTCTCAGTCTTTTTCCTAGTGCCGGTTAGATGTTCCTGCAGTTATCACTGTAAAACGGAGTTGGAGCTTGTAACTCCCCATATATATGTATGGAGTGGAGTTAGCAACTGAAAAGAAATTTTGTGTTCCCAAAAATCTAGGTGAAGAACGGCTTTCACACACACATATCTTAGAACTGAGCATGTGGAGAGACGTTCGTTCATCTAGCACGTAGGGAACTGGTTGCATGAGAAACATTTATTCTGGTTTCTCAGACTGTTTCCTAGTGCTTGTTTGAAATTTCTGCAGTTTTCACTGTAAAACCGAGTTGAAGCTATTACCTGACCATATATTTGTATGGAGTGGAGTTTGCAACTGAAAAGTTACTTTGTGTTTCCAACAAGATAGGTGAAGTTCGGCTGTCACACACACATATCTCTCAAAACTGAGCATGTGGAGAGATGTTCGTTCATCTAGCACCAAGGGAACGGGTTGCAGGAGAAACTTTGTCTCTGTTTCTCAGTCTGTTTCCTAGTGCCAGTTAGATGTTCCTGCAGTTATCACTGTAAAACCGAGTTGGAGCTAGTTCCTCCCCATATATATGTATGGAGTGGAGTTTGCAACTGAAAAGAAACTTTGTGTTCCCAACAAGCTAGGTGAAGGATGGCTTTCACACACACTTATCTCTCAGAACTGAGCATGTGGAAAGACTTTCGTTCATCTAGCACCAAGGGAACGGGTTGCAGGGGAAACATTTTCTCTGGTTTCTCAGTCTTTTTCCTAGTGCCTGTTTAAAGTTCCTGCAGTTTTCACTGTAAAACGGATTTGGAGCTAGTACCTCACCATATATATTTATGGAGTGGGGTTTGCAACTGAAAAGAAACTTTGTGAACCCAACAAGCTAGGTGAAGGATGGCTTTCACACACAATTATCTCTCAGAACTGAGCATGTGGAGAGACGTTCGTTCATCTAGCACCAAGGGAGCGGTTTGCAGGAGAAACTTTTACTCTGGTTTGTCAGTCTGTTTCCTAGTGCTGGTTTGAAGTTCCTGCAGTTTTCACTGTAAAACGGAGTTGTAGCTAGTACCTCCCCATATATATGTATGGAGTGGAGTTTGCAACTGAAAAGAAAATTTGTGTTCCCAAAAAGCTAGGTGAAGGACGGTTTTCACACACACATATCTCTCAGAGCTGAGCATGTGGAGAGATGTTCGTTCATCTAGCACAAATGGAACGGTTTGCAGGAGAAACTATTACTCTGGTTTCTCATTCTGTTTCCTAGTGCCGGTTTGAATTTCCTGCAGTTTTCACTGTAAAACCGGGTTGGAGCTAGTACATCCCCATATATATGTATGGAGTTGAGTTAGCAACAGAAAAGAAACTTTGTGTTCCCAACAGGCTAGGTGAAGGACGGATTTCACACACACTTATCTCTCAGACCTGAGCATGTGGAGAGACGTTCGTTCATCTAGCACCAAAGGAACGGGTTGCAGGAGAAACTTTTACTATGGTTTCTCAGTCTGTTTCCTAGTGCCGGTTTGAAGTTCCTGCAGTTTTCACTGTAAAACGGATTTGGTGCTAGTACCTCCCCATATATATGTATGGAGTGGAGTTTGCACATGAAAACAAACTTTGTGTTCCCAACTAGATAGGTGAAGGACGGCTTTATCACAAAGCTATCTCTCAGAACTGAGCATGTGGAGGGACGTTCGTTCATCTAGCACCAAGGGAATGGTATTCAAGTGAAACTTTTACTCTGGTTTCTCAGTCTGTTTCCTAGTGCTTGTTTGAAGTTCCTGCAGTTTTCACTGTGAAACCGAGTTGAAGCTAGTACCTGCCCATATATTTGTATGGAGTGGAGTTTGCAATTGAAAAGTTACTTTGTGTTTCCAAAAAGATAGGTGAAGTTCGGCTGTCACACACACATATCTCTCAAAACTGAGCATGTGGAGAGATGTTCGTTCATCTAGCATCAAGGGAACGGGTTGCAGGAGAAACTTTGACTCTGGTTTCTCAGTCTTTTTCCTAGTGCCGTTTGGATGTTCCTGCAGTTATCACTGTAAAACGGAGATGGAGCTAGTACCTCCCCATATATATGTATGGAGTGGAGTTAGCAACTGAAAAGAAATTTTGTGTTCCCAAAAATCTAGGTGAAGAACGGCTTTCACACACACATCTCTTAAAACTGAGCATGTGGAGAGACGTTCGTTCATCTAGCACGTAGGGAACTGGTTGCATGAGAAACATTTATTCTGGTTTCTCAGACTGTTTCCTAGTGCCGGTTTAAGTTCCTGCAGTTTTAACTGTAAAACAGAGTTGGAGCTAGTACCTCCCCATATATATGTATGGAGTGGGGTTTGCAACTGAAAAGAAACATTGTGTTCCCAACAAGCTAGGTTAAGTACGGCTTTCACACACACTTATCTCTCAGAACTGAACATGTGGAGAGACGTTCGTTCATCTAGCACCAAGGGAACGGGTTGCAGGAGAAACTTTACTCTGGTTTCTCAGTCTGTTTCCTAGTGCTTGTTTGAAATTTCTGCAGTTTTCACTGTAAAACCGAGTTGAAGCTATTACCTGACCATATATTTGTATGGAGTGGAGTTTGCAACTGAAAAGTTACTTTGTGTTTCCAACAAGATAGGTGAAGTTCGGCTGTCACACACACATATCTCTCAAAACTGAGCATGTGGAGAGATGTTCGTTCATCTAGCACCAAGGGAACGGGTTGCAGGAGAAACTTTGTCTCTGTTTCTCAGTCTGTTTCCTAGTGCCAGTTAGATGTTCCTGCAGTTATCACTGTAAAACCGAGTTGGAGCTAGTTCCTCCCCATATATATGTATGGAGTGGAGTTTGCAACTGAAAAGAAACTTTGTGTTCCCAACAAGCTAGGTGAAGGATGGCTTTCACACACACTTATCTCTCCGAACTGAGCATGTGGAAAGACTTTCGTTCATCTAGCACCAAGGGAACGGGTTGCAGGGGAAACATTTTCTCTGGTTTCTCAGTCTTTTTCCTAGTGCCTGTTTGAAGTTCTTGCAGTTTTCACTGTAAAACGGATTTGGAGCTAGTACCTCACCATATATATTTATGGAGTGGGGTTTGCAACTGAAAAGAAACTTTGTGAACCCAACAAGCTAGGTGAAGGATGGCTTTCACACACACTTATCTCTCAGAACTGAGCATGTGGAGAGACGTTCGTTCATTTAGCACCAAGGGAGCGGTTTGCAGGAGAAACTATTACTCTGGTTTGTCAGTCTGTTTCCTAGTGCTGGTTTGAAGTTCCTGCAGTTTTCACTGTAAAACGGAGTTGTAGATAGTACCTCCCCATATATATGTATGGAGTGGAATTTGCAACTGAAAAGAAAATTTGTGTTCCCAAAAAGCTAGGTGAAGGACGGTTTTCACACACACATATATCTCAGAGCTGAGCTTGTGGAGAGATGTTCGTTCATCTAGCACGTAGGGAACTGGTTGCATGAGAAACATTTATTCTGGTTTCTCAGACTGTTTCCCAGTGCTTGTTTGAAGTTTCTGCAGTTTTCACTGTAAAACCGTGTTGAAGCTATTACCTGACCATATATTTGTATGGAGTGGAGATTGCAACTGAAAAGTTACTTTGTGTTTCCAACAAGATAGGTGAAGTTCGGCTGTCACACACACATATCTCTCAAAACTGAGCATGTGGAGAGATGTTCGTTCATCTAGCACCAAGGGAACGGGTTGCAGGAGAAACTTTGTCTGTGTTTCTCCAGTCTGTTTCCTAGTGCCGGTAGATGTTACCTGCAGTTTTCACTGTAAAACGGAGTTGGAGCTAGTACCTGCCCATATATATGTATGGAGTGGAGTTTGCAACTGAAAAGAAACTTTGTGTTCCCAACAAGCTAGTGAAGACTGGCTTTCACACACACAATTATCTCTCAGAACTGAGCATGTGGTGAGACTTTCGTTCATCTAGCACCAAGGGAACGGGTTTGCAGGGGGAAACAATTTCTCTGGTTTCTCCAGTCTTTGGTCCTAAGTGCCGGTTTGATTTCCTGCAGTTTTCACTGTAAAACGGATTTGGAGCTAGAACCTCACCATATATATTTATGGAGTGGATTTGCAACTGAAAAGAACCTTGTGACCCAACAAGGCTAGGTGAAGATGGCTTTCAATCACCACAGTATCTCTCAGAGCTGAGCATGTGGGAGAGACGTTCGTTCATCTCGCACAAATAGAACGGGTTGAAGGAGAAACTTTTTCTCTGGTTTCTCAGTGTTTTTCCTAGTGCCGCTTTGAAGTTCCTGCAGTTATCACTGTAAAATAGATTTGGAGCTAGTACCTCCCCATATATATGTATGGACTGGTGTTTGCAATGAAAATAAAGTTTGTGTTCCCAACTAGAAAGGTGAAGGACGGCTTTAACACACACAGATCTCTCAGAACTGAACATGTGGAGAGACGTTCGTTCATCTAGCACCAAAGAACGGGTTGCAAGTAAAACTTTTACTCTGGTTTCTCAGTCTGTTTCCTAGTGCCGGTTAGATGTTCCTGCAGTTATCACTAAAACGGAGTTGGAACTAGTACCTCACCATATATATGTATTGAGAGGAGTTTGCACCTGAAAAGAAACTTTGTGTTCCCAACAAGATATGTGAAGGACGGCTTTCACACACACTTATCTCTCAGAACTGAGCATGTGGAGAGACGTTCGTTCATATAGCACCAAGGGAACTGTTTTCAAGTGAAACTTTTACTCTGGTTTCTCAGTCTTTTTCCTAGTGCCGTTTGAAGTTCCTGCAGTTTTCACTGTAAAACAGAGTTGGAGCTAGTACCTACCCATATATATGTATGGACTGGTGTTTGCAATGAAAATAAACTTTGTGTTCCCAACTAGATAGGTGAAGGACGGCTTTAACACACACCTAACTCTCAGAACTGAGCATGTGGAGAGACGTTCATTCATCTAGCAACAAAGGAACGGGTTGCAAGTGAATCTTTTACTCTGGTTTCTCAGTCTGTTTCCTAGTGCTGGTTTGAAGTTCCTGCAGTTTTCACTGTAAAACGGAGTTGTAGATAGTACCTCCCCATATATATGTATGGAGAGGAATTTGCAACTGAAAAGAAACTTTGTGTTCCCAAAAAGCTAGGTGAAGTACGGTTTTCACACACACAGATCTCTCAGAATTGAGCATGTGGAGAGACGTTCGTTCATCTAGAACCAAGGGAACGGGTTGCAGGAGAAACTGTTACTCTGGTT
>NW_022588976.1:0-7851 GCF_009834535.1 Camelus ferus | reverse complement strand
GGAAAAACTTTTACTTGGTTTCTCAGTCTGTTTCCTAGTGCCGGTTTGAAGTTCCTGCAGTTTTAACTGTAACTGAGTTGGCTAGTACCTCCCATTTATATGTATGGAGTGGAATTTGCAACTGAATAGAAACTTTGTGTTCCCAACAAGCTAGTTGAAGGACTTGCTTTCACACACCACATATCTCTCAGAACTGAGCATGTGGAAAGACGTTCGTTCATCTAGCACAAAGGGAACGGGTTGCAGGAGAAGTTTTACTCTGGTTTCTCAGTCTGTTTTCCCTACTGCCGGTTTGAAAGTTCCTGCAATTTTCACTGTAAAACTAGTTAGAGCTAGTACCTCCCTATGTATATATATGGAGTGGAGTTTTGCAACTGAAAAAGAAAACTTTGTGTTCCCAACAAGCTAGGTGAAGAACGGCTTTCACACACACTATCTCTCAGAACTGAGCATGTGGAGAGAGTTCGTTCATCTAGCACTAAAAGAACGGTTGCAGGGAAACTTTTACGTGGTTTCTCAGTTTGTTTCCAACTGCTGGTTTGAAAGTTCCTGCCAGTTTCACTGTAAAACCGAGTTGGAGCTAGTACCTCCCCCAATATATGTATGGGGTGGAATTTGCAACTGAAAAAAACTTTGTGTTCCAACAAGCTAGGTGAAGGACGCCTTTCACACAAAATTATCTCTCAGAACTTAGCATGTGGAGAGACGTACGTTCATCTAGCACAAAGGGAACGGGTTTGCAGGTGGAACTTTTACTCTGGTTTCTCAGTCTGTTTCATACTGCCGGTGTGAAGTGCCTGCAGTTTTCACTGTAAAACCGAGTTGGAGCTCGTACACCCCATATATGTATGGAGTGGAGTTGCAAACTGAAAGAAACTTGTGTTCCCAACAAGCTAGGTGAAGGATGGCTTTCACCACACTTATCTCTCAGAACTGAGCATGTGGAGAGACGCGTTCATCTAACAAAAAGAGAACAGGTTGCAGGAGGAAATTTACTGTGATTTCTCAGTCTGTTTCCTACTGCCGGTTTGAAGTTCCTGTAGTTTCACTGTAAAACCGAGTTGGAGCTAGTACCTCCCCATATATATGTATGGATTGGTGTTTGCACTGAAAGAAAGTTTGTGTTCCCAACAACGCTAGGGAAGGACGCTTTCACACACACTTACTTCTCAGAACTGAGCATGTGAGAGACGTTCTTTCATCTAGCACAAGGGAAAGGTTGGGTGGTGAAACATTTACTCTGGTTCTCAGTTTGTTTCCTAGTGCCGGTTTGAATTTCCTGCAGTTTTCACTGTAAAAACGAGTTGGAGCTAGTACCTCCCAATATATGTATAGAGTGGAGTTTGCAAGTGAAAAGAAATTTGTTCCCAAAAGCTAGGTGAAGTACGGCTTTCACACAATTATCTCTCGAACTGAGCATGTTGAGAGACGTTCGTTCATCTAGCACAAAGGGAAGGGTTTTGGAGGAGAAACTTTACTCTGGTTTCTCAGTCTGTTTCTAGTGCCGGTTTGAAGTTCCTGCAGTTTTCACTGTAAAACCGAGTTGGAGCTAGTACATCCCCATATATATTTATGCAGTGGAGTTTTGCATTGAAAAGAAACTTTGTGTTCCCAACAAGCTAGGGTGAAGGATGGCATTCGCACACACTTATCTCTCAGAACTGGGCATGTGGAGAGACGTTCTTCATCTAGCACAAAGGGAACGGTTTGCAGGAGAAACTTTACTCTGGTTTTCAGTCTGTTTCCTAGTGCCGGTTTGAAGTTCCTGACATTTTTCACCTGTAAAGCCAGAGTTGGAGTAGTACATCCCCATATATATGTATGGAGTGGAGTTTGCAATGAAAGAAACATTGTGTTCCCTACAAGCTAGCTGAAGGACGGCATTCACACCCTATCTCTCAAACTGGGCATGTGGAGAGACGTTCGTTCACCTAGCACAAAGGGAACGGGTTGCAGGAAAAACTTTTACTCTGGTTTCTCAGTCTGTTTCCTACTGCCGGTTTGAAGTTCCTGCAGGTTTCACTATAAAACAGAGTTGGAGCTAGTACCTCCCATATATTTGTATGGTGTGGAGTTTTCAACTGAATAGAAACTTTGTGTTCCCAACATGCTAGGTGAAGGACGGCTTTCACAACACTTATTTCTCAGAACTGAGCATGGGGGAGAGTGTTCGTTCATCTAGCACAAAGGGAAAGGGTGCAGGAGAAACTTTTACTCTGGTTTCTCAGACTGTTTCTAGTGCCCGTTTTGAAGTCCTGCAGTTTTCACTGTAAAACCTAGTGGAGATAGTACCTCCCCATATATATGTATGGAGTGGAGTTTGCTACTGAAAAGAAACTTTGTGTTCCCAACAAGCTAGGTGAAGGAGGCTTTCACACACTCTAATCTCTCAGAACTGAGCATGTGGAGAGACGTTCGTTCATCTAGCACAAATGGAACGGGTTGCAGGGGTAACTTTTACTCTGGTTTCTCAGTCTGTTTCCTACTGCCGGTTTGAAGTTCCTGCAGTTTTCACTGTAAAACAGAGTTGGAGCTCGTACGTCCCCATATATATGTATGGAGTGGAGTTGCAACTGAAAAGAAACTTTGTGTTCCCAACAAGCTAGTTGAAGGACGGCTTTCACACACAATTATCTCCTCAGAACTGAGCATGTGGAGAGACTTTCGTTCATCTAGCACAAATGGAACGGGTTGCAGGGGAAACTTTTACTCTGGTTTCTCAGTTGTTTCCAACTGCTGGTTTGAAGTTCCTGCAGTTTTCACTGTAAAACCGAGTTGGAGCTAGTACCTCCCCATATATATGTATGGGGTGGAATTTGCAACTGAAAGAAACTTTGTGTTCCCAACAAGCTAGTTGAAGGACGGCTCTTCACACACACTTATCTCCTCAGAATCTGAAGCATGTGGAGAGACGTTCGTTCATCTAGCACAAAGGGAACGGTTTTCATTAGAAACTTTTACTCTGGTTTCTCAGTCTGTTTCCTAGTGCCGGTTTGAAGTTCCTGCATTTTTCACTGTAAAACCGATTGGAGCTAGTACCTCCCCATATATATGTATGAGTTGGAGTTTGCAATTGAAAAGAAACTTGTGTTCCCAACAAGCTAGGTGAAGGACGGCTTTCACACACACTTATTTCTCTCAGAACTGAGCATTTGAGAGACATTCGTTCATCTAGCCCAAAGGAATGGTTTGCAGGAGAACTTTTACTCTGGTTTCTCAGTCTGTTTCCTAGTGCCATGTTTGAAGTTCCTGCAGTTTTCACTGTACCAAACTGAGTTGGCGCTAGTACCTCCCATATATATTTATAGAGTGTAGTTTGCAAGCTGAAAAGAAACTTTGTGTTCCCAACAAGCTAGGTGAAGGACAGCTTTCACACACCCTTATCTCTCAGAACTCAGCATGTGGAGGACGTTCGTTCATCTAGCCCAAATGGAACGGGTTGCAGGAGAAACTTTTACGCTGGTTTCTCAGTCTGTTTCTTAGTGCCGGTTTGAAGTTTCAGCAGTTTTCACTGTAATTCCGAGTTGGAGCATGTACCTCCCCATATATATGTATGGATTGGAGTTTGCAACTGAAAAGAAACTTTGTGTTCCCAACAAGTTGGGTGAAGGACGCCTTTCACACAAACTTATCTCTCAGAACTTAGCATGTGGAGAGACGTACGTTCATCTAGCACAAAGGGAACGGGTTGCAGGTGGAACTTTTACTCTGGTTTCTCAGTCTGTTTCATACTGCCGGTGTGAAGTTCCTGCAGTTTTCACTGTAAAACCGAGTTGGAGCTCGTACATCCCCATATATATGTATGGAGTGGAGTTTGCAACTGAAAAGAAACTTTGTGTTCCCAACAAGCTAGGTGAAGGATGGCTTTCACACACACTTATCTCTCAGAACTGAGCATGTGGAGAGACGTTCGTTCATCTAACAAAAAGAGAACAGGTTGCAGGAGGAAATTTTACTGTGATTTCTCAGTCTGTTTCCTACTGCCGGTTTGAAGTTCCTGTAGTTTTCACTGTAAAACCGAGTTGGAGCTAGTACCTCCCCATATATATGTATGGATTGGTGTTTGCAACTGAAAAGAAAGTTTGTGTTCCCAACAAGCTAGGTGAAGGACGGCTTTCACACACATTTACTTCTCAGAACTGAGCATGTGGAGAGACGTTCTTTCATCTAGCACAAAGGGAACGGTTGGCTGGTGAAACATTTACTCTGGTTTCTCAGTTTGTTTCCTAGTGCCGGTTTGAATTTCCTGCAGTTTTCACTGTAAAACCGAGTTGGAGCTAGTACCTCCCCATATATATGTATAGAGTGGAGTTTGCAAGTGAAAAGAAACTTTGTGTTCCCAACAAGCTAGGTGAAGTACGGCTTTCACACACAATTATCTCTCAGAACTGAGCATGTTGAGAGACGTTCGTTCATCTAGCACAAAGGGAACGGGTTGAAGGAGAAACTTTTACTCTGGTTTCTCAGTCTGTTTCTTAGTGCCGGTTTGAAGTTCCTGCAGTTTTCACTGTAAAACCGAGTTGCAGCTAGTACATCCCCATATATATTTATGCAGTGGAGTTTGCAATTGAAAAGAAACTTTGTGTTCCCAACAAGCTAGGTGAAGGATGGCATTCGCACACACTTATCTCTCAGAACTGGGCATGTGGAGAGACGTTCTTTCATCTAGCACAAAGGGAACGGTTTGCAGGAGAAAATTTTACTCTGGTTTTTCAGTCTGTTTCCTAGTGCCGGTTTGAAGTTCCTACATTTTTCCCTGTAAAGCAAGTTGGAGCTAGTACATCCCCATATATATGTATGGAGTGGAGTTTGCAACTGAAAAGAAACATTGTGTTCCCAACAAGCTAGCTGAAGGACGGCATTCACACACTTATCTCTCAAACTGGGCATGTGGAGAGACGTTCGTTCACCTAGCACAAAGGGAACGGGTTGCAGGAAAAACTTTACTCTGGTTTCTCAGTCTGTTTCCTACTGCCGGTTTGAAGTTCCTGCAGGTTTCACTATAAAACAGAGTTGGAGCTAGTACCTCCCATATATTTGTATGGTGTGGAGTTTTCAACTGAATAGAAACTTTGTGTTCCCAACATGCTAGGTGAAGGACGGCTTTCACACACACTTATTTCTCAGAACTGAGCATGTGGGGAGAGGTTCGTTCATCTAGCACAAAGGGACGGGTTGCAGGAGAAATTTTACTCTGGTTTCTCAGATTTTCCTAGTGCCGTTTTGAAGTTCCTGCAGTTTTCACTGTAAAACCTAGTTGGAGATAGTACCTCCCCATATATGTATGGAGTGGAGTTTGCAACTGAAAAGAAACTTTGTGTTCCCACAAGCTAGGTGAAGGGCGGCTCCCACACATACTAATCTCTCAGAACTGAGCATGTGGAGAGAAGTTCGTTCATCTAGCACAAAGGGAACGGGTAAATTAGAAAATATTACTCTAGTTTCTCAGTCAGTTTCTTAGTGCTGGTTTGAAGTTTCTGCAGTTTTCACTGTAAAACAGATTTGGAGCTCGTACGTCCCCATATATATGTATGGAGTGGAGTTTGCAACTGAAAAGAAACTTTGTGTTCCCAACAAGCTAGTTGAAGGGCGGCTCTCACACATACTTATCTCTCAGAACTGAGCATGTGGAGAGAAGTTCGTTCATCTAGCACAAAGGGAACGGGTAAATTAGAAAATTTTACTCAAGATTCTCAGTCAGATTCTTAGTGCTGGTTTGAAGTTTCTGAAGTTTTCACTGTAAAACAGAGTTGAAGCTCGTAAGTCCCCATATATGTATATGGAGTGGAGTTTGCAACTGAAAAGAAACTTTGTGTTCCCAACAAGCTAGTTGAAGGACGGCTTTCACACACAATTATTTCTCAGAACTGAGCATGTGGAGAGACTTTCGTTCATCTAGCACAAAGGAACGGGTTGCAGGAGAAACTTTTACTCTGGTTTCTCAGTCTGTTTCCTACTGCCGGTTTGAAGTTCCTGCAGTTTTCACTGTAAAACCGATTTGGATCTAGTACCTCCCCATATATATGTATGGAGTGGAGTTTGCAACTGAAAAGAAACTTTGTGTTCCAAACAAGCTAGGTGAAGGACGTCTCTCACATACACTTATCTCCCAGAACTGAGCATGTGGAGAGACGTTCGTTCATCTAGCACAAAGAGAACGGGATGAAGTTAAAATTTTTACTCTGGTTTCTCAGTCTGTTTCCTACTACCGGTTTGAAGTTCCTGCAGTTTTCACTGTAAAACCGAGTTGGAGCTAGTACCTCCCCATATATATGTATGGAGTGGAGTTTGCAACTGAAAAGAAACTATGTGTTCCAAACAAGCTAGGTGAAGTACGGCTTTCACACACACTTATCCATCAGAACTGAGTATTTGGAGAGACGTTCGTTCATCTAGCACAAAGATAACGGGTTGCAGGAGAAACTTTTACTCTGGTTTCTCAGTCAGTTTCCTAGTGCCGGTTTGAATTTCCTGCAGTTTTCACTGTAAAACAGAGTTGGAGCTATTACATCCCCATATATATGTATGGATTGGGGATAGCAACAGAAAAGAAACTTTGTGTTCTCAAAAATCTAGGTGAAGGAAGGCTCTCACACACACTTATCTCCCAGAACTGAGCATGTGGAGAGACGTTCGTTCATCTAGCACAAAGGGAACGGTTTGCAGGAGAAAATTTTACTCTGGTTTCTCTGGCTTTTTCCTACTGCCGGTTTGAAGTTCCTGCAGTTTTCACTGTAAAACCGTGTTGGAGCTAGTACATCCCCATATATATTTAGGGTGTGGAGGTTGCAACTGAAAAGAAACTTTGTGTTCCCCAAAAGCTAGGTGAAGGACGGCATTCACGCACACTTATCTCTCAGAACTGAGCATGTGGAGAGACGTTCGTTCATCTAGCGCAAATGGAACGGGTTGCAGGAGAAACTTTTACTCTGGTTTATCAGTCTGTTTCCTAGTTCCGGTTTGAAGTTCCTGCAGGTTTCACTATAAAACAGAGTTGGAGCTAGTATCTCCCATATATTTGTATGGAGTGGAGTTTGCAACTGAAAAGAAACTTTGTGTTCCCAACATGCTAGGTGAAGGACGGCTTTCACACACAATTATTTCTCAGAACTGAGCATTTGGGGAGACGTTCGTTCATCTAGCACAAAGGGAACGGTTTGCAGGGGAAACTTTTACTCTGGTTTCTCAGTCTGTTTCTTAGTGCCGGTTTGAATTTCCTGCAGTTTTCACTGTAAAACAGAGTTGGAGCTAGTACCTCCCCATATATATGTATGGAGTGGAGTTTGCAACTGAAAGAAACTTTGTGTTCCCAACAAGCTATGTGAAGGACGGCTTTCACACACACTTATCTCTCAGAACTGAGCATGTGGAGAGACGTTCGTTCATCTACCACAAAGGGAACTGGTTGCAGGAGAAACATTTACTCTGGATTCTCAGTCTGTTTCCTAGTGCCGGTTTGAAGTTCCTGCAGTTTTCACTCTAAATCCGAGTTGGAGCTAGTACCTCCCCATATATATGTGTGGAGTGGAGTTTGCAACTGAAAAGAAACTTTGTGTTCCCAACAAGCTAGGTGAAGGGCGGCTCCCACACATACTTATCTCTCAGAACTGAGCATGTGGAGAGACGTTCGTTCATCTAGCACAAAGAGAACGGGATGCAGTTAAAATTTTTACTCTGGTTTCTCAGTCTGTTTCCTACTGCCGGTTTGAAGTTCCTGCAGTTTTCACTGTAAAACCGAGTTGGAGCTAGTACCTCCCCATATATATGTATGGAGTTGTGTTTGCAACTGAAAAGAAACTTTGTGTTCCCAACAAGCTAGTTGAAGGGCGGCTCTCACACATACTTATCTCT
>NW_022588975.1:0-7878 GCF_009834535.1 Camelus ferus | reverse complement strand
AGCATGTGGAGAGACGTTCGTTCATCTAGCAAAAACGGAACGGTTTGCAGGGGAAACTATTACTTTGATTTATCAGGCTATTTCCTAGTGCCGGTTTGAAGTTCCTGCAGTTTTCACTGTAAAACCAGGTTGGAGCTAGTACCTCCCCATATATATGTATGGAGTGGAGTTTGCAATTGAAATAAACTTTGTGTTCCCAACAAGGTAGGTGAAGGACGGCTTTCACGCACACTCAACTCTCAGAACTTAGCATGTGGAGAGACGTTCGTTCATCTAGCGAAAGGGAAACGTTTGCAGGAGAAACTTTTTCTCCGGTTTCTCATGCTGTTTCCTAGTGCCGGGTTGAAATTCCTGCAGTTTCACTGTAAAACCGTGTAGGAGCTAGTACCACCCCATATATATGTATGAAGTGGATTTTGCAACTACAAAGAAACTTTGTGTTTCCAACAAGCTAGGTGAAGGACGGCTTTCAAACACACTTATCTCTTAGAACTGAGCATGTGCAGAGACGATCGTTCATCTAGCACAAAGGGTACCGTTTTTTGGAGTAACTTTTACTCTGCATTCTCAGGCTGTTTCTTAGTGCTGGTTTGAAGTTCCTGCAGTTTTCACTGTAAAACCGAGTTGGAGCTAGTACCTCCCCATATATATGTATGGAGTGGGGATTGCAACTTAAAAGAATCTTTGTGTTAATAAAAAGCTAGGTGAAGGACGGCTTTCACACACACTTATCTCTCATAACTGAGCATGTGGAGAGACGTTCTTTCATCTAGCACAAATAGAACGGGTTGCAGGAGAAACTTTTACTCTGGTTTCTCAGGCTGTTTCCTAGTACCGGTTTGAAGTTCCTGCAGTTTTCACTGTAAAGTCGAGTTGGAGCTAGTACTTCCACTTATATATGTATGGAGTGGATTTTGCTACTGAAAAGAATCTTTGTGTTCCCAAGAATCTAGGTGAAGGACGGCTTTCACACACACTTATCGCTCAGAAATGAGCATGTGGAGAGTCTTTCATTCATCTAGCTCAAAAGGAACGGGTTGCAGGAGAAAATTTTACCCTGGTTTCCCAGGCTGTTTCCTAGTGCCGGTTTGAAATTCCTGCAATTTTCACTGTAAAAAATATTTGGAGTTAGTACCACCCTATATATATTTATGGATTGGTGTTTGCCTCTGAAAAGAATCTTTATGTTCCCAACAAGCTAGATGAAGGACGGCTCTCACACACACTTATCTCTCAGAAATGAATAGGTGGAGAGACGTTCGTTCATCTAGCACAAAAGGAACGGTTTGCAGGGTAAATTTCTACTCTGGATTCTCAGGCTGTTTCCTAGTGTTGGTTTAAAGTTCCTGCAGTTTTCATTGTGAAAACGAGTTGGAGCTAGTACCTCCCCTTATATATGTATTGAGTGGAGTTTGCAACTGAAATAAACTTTGTGTTCCCAACAAGCTAGTTGAAAGACGGCTTTCACACACACTTATCTCTCATAACTGAGCATGTGGAGAAACGTTCGTTCACCTTGCAAAATAACGGGTTGCAGGAATATCTTTTACTCTGCTTTCTCAGGATGTTTCCTAGTGCCGGTTTGAAGTTCCTGCTGTTTTCACTGTAAAACCGAGTTGGAGCTTGTACCTCCCCATATATATGTATGAAGTGGCGTTTGCAACTGAAAATAAACTTTGTATTCCCAACAAGCTAGGTGAAGGACGACTTTCTCACACACTTATCTCGTAGAACTGAGCATGTGGAGAGACGTTCGTTCATCTAGCACAAAAGGAAAGGTTTGCAGGAGAAACTTTTACTCCGGTTTCTCATGCTGTTTCCTAGTGCCGGGTTGAAGTTCCTGCAGATTTCACTGTAAAACCGAGTAGGAGCTTGTACCTCCCCATATATATGTATGAAGTGGAGTTTGCAACTGCAAAGAAACTTTGTGTTCCCAACAAGCTAGTTGAAGGATGGCTTTCACACACACTTATCTCTTAGAATTGAGCATGTGGAGAGACTTTCGTTCATCTAGCACATAGGGAACGGTTTGCATGAGAAAGTTTTTCTCTGGTTTCTCAGGCTGATTCCTTGTGCTGGTTTGAAGTTCCTGCAGTTTTCACTGTAAAACCGAGTTGGAGCAAGTACCTACCCATATATATGTATGGAGAGGAGTTTGCAACTGAAAAGAACTTTGTTTTCCCAACAAGCTAGTTGAAGGACTGCTTTCACACACACTTATCTCTTAGAACTGAGCATGTGGAGAGACGATCGTTCATCTAGCACAAATGGTACCGTATGTTGGAGTAATTTTACTCTGGTTTCTCAGGCTGTTTCTTAGTGCTGGTTTGAAGTTCCTGCAGATTTCATTGTAAAACCGAGTTGGATTAGTACCTCCCCATATATATGTATGGTATGATGTTTGCAACTGAAAAGAATCTTTGTGTTCCCAACAAGCTAGGTTAAGGTCGGTTTTCAGACACACTTATCTCTCAGACCTGAGCATGTTGAGAGACTTTCGTTCATCTAGCACAAAGGGAACGGTTTGCAAGAGAAACTTTTACTCTGGTTTCTCAGTTTCCTAGTGCCGGTTTGAACTTCCTGCAGTTTTCACTGTAAAACCTAGTTAGACCAAGTACCTCCCCATATATATGTATGGAGTGGAGATTGCAACTGAAATTAACTTTGTGTTCCATAAAAGCTAGGTGAAGGACGGCTTTCACACACACTTATCTCTCAGAACTGAGTACGTGGATAGACGTTCGTTCATCTAGCACAAAAGGAACGGGTTGCAGGGTAAACTATTACTCTGGATTCTCAGGATGTTTCCTAGTGCCGGTTTGAAGTTCCTGCAGTTTTCACTGTAAAACCGAGTTCAAGCTAGTACCTCCCCATATATATGTATTGATTGGAGTTTGCAACTGAAATAAACTTTGTGTTCCCAACAAGCTAGGTGAAGGACGGCTTTCACACACACTTATGTCTTAGAACTGAGTATGTGTTGAGACGTTCGTTCATCTAGAAAAAAGGGTACCGTAATTTGGAGTAAATTTTACTCTGGTTTCTCAGGCTGTTTCCTAGTGCTGGTTTGAAGTTCCTGAAGTTATCACTGTAAAACCGATTTGGAGCTAGTACCTTTCCATATATATCTTTGGAGACGTGTTTGTAACTGTAAAGAATCTTTGTGTCCCCATCAAGCTAATTGAAGGACGGATTTCACACTCAAAACTGAGCTTTAACACACAGAACTTTACCTCTCAGAACTGAGCATGTGGAGAGACTTTCGTTCATCTAGCACATAGGGAACGGTTTGCATGAGAAAGTTTTACTCTGGTTTCTCAGGCTGATTACTAGTGCCGGTTTGAAGTTCCTGCAGTTTTCACTGTAAAACCGAGTTGGAGCAAGTACCTACCCATATATATGTATGAAGTGGAGTTTGCAACTTAAATCAACTTTGTGTTCCCAACAAGCTAGGTGAAGGACTGCTTTCACCCACACTTATCTCTTAGAACTAAGCATGTTGAGATACGATCGTTCATCTAGCACAAAGGCTACCGTTTGTTGGAGTAACTTTTACTCTGCATTCTCAGGCTGTTTCTTAGTGCTGGTTTGAAGTACCTGCACGTTTCACTGTAAAACCGAGTTGGAGCTAGTACCTCCCCATATATATGCATGGTATGATGTTTGCAACTGAAAGGAATCTTTGTCTTCCCAACAAGCTAGGTGAAGGACGGTTTTCAAACACACCTATCTCTCAGAACTGAGCTTGTGGAGAGACGTTCGTTCATCTAGCACCAAGGGAAAGGGTTGCAGGAGAAACTTTTATTCTGGTTTCTCAGGCTGTTTCCTAGTGCCTTTTTGAAGTTCCTGCAGTTTTCACTGTAAAACCTAGTTAGACCTAGTACTTCCCCATATATATGTATGCAGTGGAGATTGCAACTGAAATAAACTTTGTGTTCCCAAAAAGGTAGTTGAAGGACGGCTTTCACAGACACTTATCTCTCAGAACTGTGTACGTGGATAGACGTTCGCTCATCTAGCACAAAGGGAACGGGTTGAAGGAGAAATTTTTCTCCGGTTTCTCAGGCTGTTTCCTAGTGCCGGTTTGATGTTCCTGAAATTTTCACTGTAAAACCGAGTTGGAGCTAGTACCTCCCCATATATATGTATGGAGTGGATATAGCAACTTAAAAGAAACTTTGTGTTAACAAACAAGCTATGTGAAGGACGGCTTTCACACACACTTATCTCGCAGAACAGAGCATGTGGAGAGACGTTCGTTCATCTAGCAAAAAGGAAACAGGTTGCAGGAGAAACTTTTACTCTGGTTTCTCAGGATGTTTCCTAGTGCCGGTTTGAAGTTCCTGCAGTTTTCACTGTAAAACCGAGTTGGAACTTGTACTTCCCCATATATATATATGGAGTGGATTTTGCAACTGAAAATAAACTTTGTATTCCCAACAAGCTAGGTGAAGTTCGACTTTCTCACACACTTATCTCTTAGAACTGAGCATGTGGAGAGACGTTCGTTCATCTAGCACAAACGGTACCGTTTGTTGGAGTAACTTTTACTCTGGTTTCTCAGGCTATTTCTTAGTGCTGGTTAGATGTTCCTGCAGTTTTCAATGTAAAACCGAGTAGGAGCTAGTACCTCCCATTATATATGTATGGTATGATGTTTGCAACTTAAAGGAAACTTTGTGTTCCCAACAAGCTAAGTGAAGGACAGCTTTCACACACACTTATCTCTCTGAACTGAGCATGTGGAGAGACGTTCGTTCATCTAACACAGAGGGAACGGGTTGCAGTATAAACTATTGCTCTGGTTTCTCAGGCTGTTTCCTAGTGTCGGTTTGAAATTCCTGCAGTTTTCACTGTAAAACCTAGTTAGACCTAGTACCTCCC
Source organism: Camelus ferus (assembly GCF_009834535.1). Lineage (NCBI taxonomy): Eukaryota > Metazoa > Chordata > Mammalia > Artiodactyla > Camelidae > Camelus > Camelus ferus. The sequence continues at coordinate 2,994 of NW_022588975.1, read as the reverse complement.
CATATATATGTATGGAGTGGAGATGTCAACTGAAATAAACTTTGTGTTCCCAAAAAGCTAGTTGAAGGACGGCTTTCACACACACTTATCTCTCAGAACTGTGTACGTGGATAGACGTTCGCTCATCTAGCACAAATGGAATGGGTTGAAGGTGAAATTTTTACTCCGGGTTCTCAGGCTGTTTCCTAGGGCCGGTTAGAAGTTCTAGGAGTTTTCACTGTAAAACCGAGTTGGAGCTGGTACCTCTCCATATATATGTATGGAGTGGAGATAGCAACTTAAAAGAAACTTTGTGTTAACAAACAAGCTAGGTGCAGAACGGCTTTCACACACACTTATCTCTCAGAGCTGAGTAGGTGGAGAGAAGTTCGTTTATCTAACACAAAAGGAACAGGTTTCGGGGTAAACTTTTACTCTGGTTTCTCAGGCTGTTTCCTAGTGCCAGTGTGAAGTTCCTGCAGTTTTCACTGTAAAACCGAGTTGGAGCTAGTACCTCCCCATATATATGTATGGAGTGGAGATAACAACTTAAAAGAAACTTTGTCTTAACAAACAAGCTAGTTGAAGGACGGCTTTCACACACACTTATCTCTCAGAACTGAGCTGGTGAAGAGACGTTCGTTCATCTAGCACAAGTGTACCGTTTGTTGGAGTAACGTTTACTCTGGTTTCTCAGGCTGTTTCCTATTGCTGGTTTGAAGTTCCTGCAGTTTTTACTGTAAAACAGAGTTGGAGCTAGTACCTCTCCATATATAACTTTGAAGTGGTGTTTGCAAATGTAAAGAATCCTTGTGTTCCCATCAAGCTAACTGTAGGACGGATTTCACACACAAAACTGAGCATTAACACACACAACTTTACCTCTCAGAACTGAGCATGTGGAGAGACGTTCGTTCTTCTAGCACAAAGGGAAAAGGTTTCAGGAGAAATTTTACTCCGGTTTCTCAGGCTGTTTCCTAGTGGCGGTTTGAAGTTCCCGCAGTTTTCACTGTAAAACCTGGTTGTATCTAGTACCTCCCCATATATATTTATGGAGTGAAGTTTGCAACTGAAAAGAAACTTTGTTTTCCCAACAAGCTAGGTGAAGGACAGCTTTCACACACACTTTTCTCTCCGAACTGAGCATGTGGAGAGACGTTCGTTCTTCTAGCCAATGGGATCGGTTTGCAGGAGAAACTATTTCTCTGCTTTCTCAGAATGTTTCCTAGTGCCGGTTTGAAGTACCTGCATTTTTCACTGTAAAACCGAGTTGGAGATAGTACCACCCCATATATATGTATGGAGTGGGGTTTGCAACTGAAATAAACTTTGTGTTCCCAATAAGCTAGGTGAAGGACGGCATTCACACACAATTATCTCACAGAACTGAGCAGGTTGAGAGACTTTCATTCATCTAGCACAAAGGGAACGGGTTGCAGTAGAAACTTTTACTCTGGATTCTCAGTCTGTGTCCTAGTGCCGGTTTGAATTTCCAGCAGTTTTCACTGTAAAAACGAGTTGGAGCTAGTACCTCCCCATATATATCTATGGAGTGGAGTTTGCAACTGAAAAGAAAATTTGTGTTCCCATCAAGCTAACTGAAAGACGGATTTCACACACAAAACTGGGGCTTTAACACACAGAACTTTATCTCTAAGAACTGAGCATGTGGAGAGACGTTCATTCATCAAGCAACATAGGGAACGGTTTGCATGAGAAAATTTTACTCTGGTTTCTCTGGCTGTTTCCTAGTGCTGGTTTGAAGTTCCTGCAGTTTTGACTGTAAAACTGATTTGGAGCTATTACCTCCCCATATATATGTATAGTGGAGTTTGCAACTGAAATAAACTTTGTTTTCCCAACAAGCTGGGTGAAAGACCGCTTTCATAAACACTTATCTCTCACAACTGTGTATGTGGGGAGTCGTTCGTTAATCTAGCACAAAGGGAACGGGTTGCAGGAGAAACTTACTCTGGTTTCTCAGGCTGTTTCCTGGTGCCGGTTTGAAGTTCCTGCTGTTTTCACTGTAAAACCGAGATGGAGCTAGTACCTCCCCATACATATGTAAGGAGTGGGGTTTGCAACTGAAATAAACTTTGTGTTCCCAGCAAGCTAGGTGAAGGACGGCTATCACGCACACTTATCTCTCAGAACTGAGCATGTGGAGAGACGTTCGTTCATCTCGCACAAAGGGAACGGGTTTCAGAAGAAACTTTTACTCTGTTTTCTCAGGCTGTTTCCTAGTGCCGCTTTGAATGTCCTGCAGTTTTCACTGTAAAACCTATTTGGAGCTAGTACCAACCTATATATATGTATGGAGTGGAGGTTGCAACTTAAAAGAAATTTTGTGTTAACAAACAAGCTACGTGAAGGACGGCTTTCACACACAATTATCTCTCAGAACTGAGCATGTGGAGAGATGAACGTTCATCTAGCCCAAAGGTAACGGGTTGCAGGAGAAACTTTTACTCTGGTTTATCAGACTGTTTCCTAGTGCCGGTTTGAAGTTCCTGCAGTTTTCATTTTGAATCGAGTTGTTGCTAGAACCTCCCTTTTATATGTATGGATTGGAGATTGCAACTTAAAAGAACTTTGTGTTCCCAACAAGCTAGTTTAAGGAAGGCTTTCACACACACTTATCTCTCTGAACTGAGCACGTGGACAGACGATCGTTCATCTAGCACAAAGGGAACGGGTTGCAGGAGAAAGTTTTTCTCTGGTTTCTCAAGCTGTTTCCTAGGGATAGTTTGAAGTTCCTGCAGTTTTCACTGTAAATTCGAGTTAGAGCTACTACCTCCCCATATATATGTATGGAGTGTAGTTTGCAACTGAAAGGAAACTTTGTATTCCCAACAAGCTAGATGAAGGACGGCTTTCACACACACTTATCTCTCCGAACTGAGCATGTGGAGAGACGTTCTTTCATCTTTCGCAAAGAAAACTGTTTGCAGGGAAAGTTTTACTCTGGTTTCTCAGGCTGTTCCTAGTGCCGGTTTGAAGATCCTGCATTTTCAC
>NW_022588974.1:0-7880 GCF_009834535.1 Camelus ferus | reverse complement strand
GAACGGAGTTTTGCAACTGAAAGAAACTTTGTGTTCCCACAAGCTATAGTGAAGGACGGCTTTCACACATTTATCTCTTAGAACTGAGCAGTACAGAGACGTTCGTTCATCTAGCACCAAGGGAACGGGTTGCAGGAGACACTTTTTCTCTGCATCTCAGTCTGTTCCTAGTGCCGTTTTGAAGTTCCTGCAGTTTTCACTGTCAAACCGAGTTGGAGCTTGTACCTCCGCATATATAGTATGGAATGGAGTTTGCAACTGAAAAAACTTTTGTGTTCCCAACAGCTAGTTGAAGGACGGCTTTCACACACACATATCTCTGAGAACTGAGCAAGTGGAGAGACGATTGTTCATCTAGCACCAAGGGAACGGGTTGCAAGAGACACATATTCTCTGCTTCTCAGTCTTTCTTAGTGCCGGTTTTGACGTTCCTGCAGTTTTCACTGTAAAAACGTGTTGGAGCTAGTACCTCCCCCTACTATACGTAAGACGGAGTTTGCAACTGAAACAAACTTGTGTTCCCAACAAGCTATGTGAAGGACGGCTTTCACACACACTTATCTCTTAGAACTGAGCAGGTACAGAGACTTTCGTTCATCTAGCACCAAGGGAACGGGTTGCAGAGACCTTTTTTCCTCTGCTTTCTCAGTCTGTTTCCTATTGCCGTGTTTGAAATTCCTGCAGTTTCACTGTAAACCGAGTGTGTAGCTTGTACCTCCCATAATATGTTGGAGTGGAGTTTGGAACTGAAAAGACACTTTGTGTTCCCAACAGACTAGGTGAAGGACGGCTTTTCACACACACTTATCTCTCAGAACTGAGGCAAGTGAGTGACGTTCGTTCATCTGAGCACCAAGGGAAAGGGTTGCAGGAGCCACTTTTTTTCTCTGCTTCTCTCAGTCTGTTTCCTAGTGCCTGCCGGTTTGAGTTCCTGGCAGTTTTTCACTGTAAAATCGAAGTTGAAGCTAGTACCCATCCACAATATATGTATAAAATGTTGGAATGGAGTTGCAATTAAAAAAAAACTTGTGTTCCCAACAATCTAGTTGAAGGACGGCTTTCACACACACTTATCTCTCAGAACTGAGCAAGTGGAAGACGTTCGTTTCATCTAGAACCAAGGGACGGGTTCAGGAGACTTTTTCTCTGCATTCTCAGTCTTTTTCCTAGTTGCCGGTTTTGAATTTCCTGCAGTTTTCACTGTAAAAACCGAGTTGGAGCTAGTACCCTCCCCATATATTGTATGGAATGAGTTTGCAACTGAAAAGAAACTATGTAATGTTTCCCAACAAGCTAGGTGAAGGACGGTTCACACACATTATCTCTCAGAACTGAGCAAGTGGAGAGACGTTCGTTTCATCTAGAACCCAAGGGAACAGGTTGCAGGAGACACTTTTCTCGCCTTCTCCGTCTGTTGTTTCCTAGGGTCAGTTTGAAGTTCCTGCAGTTTTCCACCTGTAAAACCGAGTTGAGCTTGTACCTCCCCTATATGTATGGAATGGAGTTTGCAACTGTGAGAAAACTTTGTGTCCCAACAAGCAAGTTGAAGGACGGCTTTCACACACACTTATCTCTCAGAACTGATTAAGTGGAGAGACGTTCGTTCATCTAACACGAAGGGAACGTGTTGCAGGTGACACTTTTTTCTGGTTTCTCAGTCTGTTTCCTAGTGACGTTTTGACGTTCCTGCAGTTTTCACTGTAAAACCGAGTTGGAGCTAGTACCTCCCCATATATACGTATGGAATGGAGTTTGCAACTGAAAAGAAACTTTGTGTTCCCAACAAGCTAAGTGAAGGACGGCTTTCACACACACTTATCTCTTAGAACTGACCAGGTAGAGAGACGTTCGTTCATCTAGCACCAAGGGAACGAGTTGCAGGAGACAGTTTTTCTCTGCTTTCTCAGTCTGTTTTCCTAGTGCGGTTTGAAGTTCCTGCAGTTTTCACTGTATAAAACCCGAGTTGAGCTAGTACCTACGCATATATATGTAAGGAGTGGAGTTTGCAACTGAAAAGAAACTTTGTGTTCCCAACAAGCTAGTGAAGGACGGCTTTCACACACACTTATCTCTCAGAACTGAGCAAGTGGAGAGACGTTCGTTCATCTAGCACCAAGGGAACGGGTTGCAGGAGACACTTTTCTCTCATTCTCAGTCTGTTTCCTAGTGCGGTTTTGAAGTTCCTGCAGTTTTCACTATAAAATCGAGTTGAAGCTAGAGTAGTGAAGCAGTACCTCCCCATATATATGTATGGAATGGAATTGCAACTTAAAAAAAACTTTGTGTTCCCAACAACTAGTTTAAGACGGCTTTCACACACATATCCTGAGACTGAGCAAGTGGAGAGAGTTCGTTCATCTAGCACCAAGGGAACGGGTTGCAGGAGACACATATTCTCTGATTTCTCAGTCTGTTTCCTAGTGCCGGTTTGACGTTCCTGCAGTTTTCACTTTAAAACCGTGTTGGAGCTAGTACATCCCCATATATACGTAAGGAACGGAGTTTGCAACTGAAAAGAAACTTTGTGTTCCCAACAAGCTAAGTGAAGGACGGCTTTCACACACACTTATCTCTTAGAACTGAGCAGGTACAGAGACATTCGTTCATCTAGCACCAAGGAAGGGTTGCAGGAACACATTTTCTCTGCTTTCTCAGTCTGTTTCTAGTGCCCAGTTTTGAAGTTCCTGCAGTTTTTTCACTGAAATCTGAGTTGGAGCTTGTACCTCCCCATATATATGTATGGAATGAGTTTGCAACTGAAAAGAAACTTTGTGGTCCCCACAAGCAAGTTGAAGGACGGCTTTCACAACACACTTATCTCTCAGAACTGATTAAGTGAGAGACGTTCGTTCATCTAGCACGAAGGGAACGTGTTGCAGGTGACACTTTTTTCTGGTTTCTCAGTCTGTTTCCTAGTGACGTTTTGACGTTCCTGCAGTTTTCACTGTAAAACCGAGTTGGAGCTAGTACCTCCCCATATATACGTATGGAATGGAGTTTGCAACTGAAAAGAAACTTTGTGTTCCACAACAGCTAAGTGAAGGACGGCTTACACACACACTTATCTCTTAGAACTGACCAGGTAGAGAGACGTTCGTTCATCTAGCACCAAGGAGGGAACGAGTTGCAGGAGACAGTTTTTCTCTGCTTTTATCAGGATGTTTCCTAGTGCCGGTTTGAAGTTCTGCAGTTTTTCACTGTTATAAAACCGAGTTGGAGCTTGTACCTCCGCATATATATGTATGGAATGGAGTTGAACTGAAAAGAAACTTTGTGTTCCCAACAAGCTAGTTGAAGGACGGCTTTCACACACACATATCTCCTGAGAACTGAGCAAGTGAGAGGTTCGTTCATCTAGCACCAAGGGAACGGGTTGCAGGAGACACATATTCTCGCTTTCCTCAGTCTGTTTCCTAGTGCCGGTTTCACGTTCCTGCAGTTTTCACTGTAAAACCGGTGTGGAGCTAGTACCTCCCCTATTAAGTAGGAATGCGGAGTTCGCAACTGAAAACAACTTTGTTCCCAAACAAGCTAGGTGAAGTCCGGCTTTCACACCACACTTATCTCTCAGAACTGAGCAAGTGGAGAGACGTTCGTCCGTTCATCTGAACCAAGGGAAAGGTTGCAGGAGACACTTTTTTCTCTGCATTCTCAGTCTGTTTCCTAGGGTCGGTTTTGAAATTCCTGCAGTTTTCACTGTAAAACCGAGTTGGAGCTAGTACCTCCCCTATATATGTTATGGAATGGAGTTTGCAACTGTGAAGAAACTTTGTGTTCCCAACAAGCAAGTTGAAGGACGGCTTTCACACACACTTATCTCTCAGAACTGATTAAGTGGAGAGACGTTCGTTCATCTAGTACGAAGGGAACTTGTTGCAGGTGACACTTTTTTCTGGTTTCTCAGTCTGTTTCCTAGTGACGTTTTGACGTTCCTGCAGTTTTCACTGTAAAACCGAGTTGGAGCTAGTACCTCCCCATATATATGTATGGAATGAGGTTTGCAACTGAAGAAGAAACTATGTGTTCCCAAAAGCTAGGTGAAGACGGCTTTCACACCCACTTATCTCTCAGAACTGAGCAAGTGGGAGACGTTCGTTCATCTAGAACCAAGGGAACAGGTTGCGGAGACACTTTTTCTCTGCATTCTCAGTCTGTTTCCTAGGGTCGGTTTGAAGTTCCTGCAGTTTTCACTGTAAAACCGAGTTGGAGCTAGTACCTCCCCATATATACGTATGGAATGGAGTTTGCAACTGTGAAGAAACTTTGTGTTCCCAACAAGCAAGTTGAAGGACGGCTTTCACACACACTTATCTCTCAGAACTGATTAAGTGGAGAGACGTTCGTTCATCTAGCACGAAGGGAACGTGTTGCAGGTGACACTTTTTTCTGGTTTCTCAGTCTGTTTCCTAGTGACGTTTTGACGTTCCTGCAGTTTTCACTGTAAAACCGAGTTGGAGCTAGTACCTCCCCATATATACGTATGGAACGGAGTTTGCAACTGAGAAGAAACTTTGTGTTCCCAACAAGCTAAGTGAAGGACGGCTTTCACACACACTTCTCTCTTAGAACTGAGCAGGTACAGAGACGTTCGTTCATCTAGCACCAAGGGAACGAGTTGCAGGAGACAGTTTTTCTCTGCTTTCTCAGTCTGTTTCCTAGTGCCGGTTTGTATTCCTGCAGTTTCACTGTAAACCGAGTTGGAGCTAGTACCTACCCATATATAGGTAAGGAGTGGAGTTTTGCAAACTGAAAAGAAACTTTGTGTTCCCACACAAGCTAGGTGAAGGACGGCTTTCACACACATTATCTCTCAGAACTGAGCAAGTGGAGAGACGTTCGTTCACTCTAGCACCAAGGGAACGGGTTGCAGGAGACAATTTTTCTCTGCGTTCTCAGTCTGTTTCCTAGTGCCCGGTTTTAAGTTCCTGCAGTTTTCACTATAAAATCGAGTTGAAGCTAGTACCATCCCCATATATATGTATGGAATGGAATTTGCAACTTAAAAAAAACTTTGTGTTCCCAACAAGCTAGTTGAAGGACGGCTTTCACACACACTTATCTCTCAGAACTTGAGCAAGTGGAGAGACGTTCGTTCATCTAGCACCAAGGAACGGGTTTGCAGGAGACACTTTTCTCTGCATTCTCAGTCTGTTTCTTGTGCCGGTTTGAAGTTCCTGCAGTTTTCACTGTAAAACCGAGTTGGAGCTTGTACCTCCGCATATATATGTAAGGAATGGAGTTTGCAACTGAAAAGAAACTTTGTGTTCCCAACAAGCTAGTTGAAGGACGGCTTTCACACACACTATCTCTGAGAACTGAGCAAGTGGAGAGACGTTCGTTCATCTAGCAACCAAGGGAACGGGTTGCAGAGAACACAATATTCTCTGCTTTCTCAGTCTGTTTTCCTAGTGCCGGTTTGAAGTTCCTGCAGTTTTCACTGTAAAAACCGTGTTGGAGCTAGTACCTCCCAATATATTGTATGGGATGGAGTTTGCAACTGAAAAGAAAACTTTGTGTTGCCCAACAAGCTAGTGAAGGACGGCTTTTCACACACACTATCTCTCTAGAACTGAGCAAGTGGAGAGACGTTCGTTCATCTAGCACCAAGGGAACGGGTTTGCAGGAGACACTTTTCTCTGCTTCTCAGTCTGTTTCCTAGTGCCGGTTTGAAGTTCCTGCAGTTTTCACTGTAAAACATCGAGTTGAAGCTAGTACCTCCCCATATATAGGTATGGAATGGAGTTTTGCAACTTAAAAAGACTTTGTGTTCCCAACAAGCTGTTGAAGGACGGCTTTCACACACACTTATCTCTCAGAACTGAGCAAGTGGAGAGACGTTCGTTCATCTAGACACCAAGGGAACGGTTGCAGGAGACCTTTTTCTCTGCTTTCTCAGTCTGTTTCCTAGTGCCGGTTTGAAGTTCCTGCAGTTTTCACGGTTAAAACCGAGTTGGAGCTAGTACTTCCCCCATATATATGTATGGAATGGAGTTTGCAACTGAAAAGAAACTATGTGTTCCCAACAAGCTAGGTGAAGGACGGCTTTCACACACACTTATCTCTCAGAACTGAGCAAGTGGAGAGACGTTCGTTCATCTAGAACCAAGGGAACAGGTTGCAGGAGACACTTTTTCTCTGCATTCTCAGTCTGTTTCCTAGGGTCGGTTTGAAGTTCCTGCAGTTTTCACTGTAAAACCGAGTTGGAGCTAGTACCTCCCCTATATATGTATGGAATGGAGTTTGCAACTGTGAAGAAACTTTGTGTTCCCAACAAGCAAGTTGAAGGACGGCTTTCACACACACTTATCTCTCAGAACTGATTAAGTGGAGAGACGTTCGTTCATCTAGCACGAAGGGAACGTGTTGCAGGTGACACTTTTTTCTGGTTTCTCAGTCTGTTTCCTAGTGACGTTTTGACGTTCCTGCAGTTTTCACTGTAAAACCGAGTTGGAGCTAGTACCTCCCCATATATACGTATGGATGGAGATTTTGCAACTGAAAAGAACTTTGTGTTCCCAACAAGCAAAGTGAAGGACGGCTTTCATCACACAAACTTATCTCTTAGAACTGACAGGTAGAGAGACGTTCGTCATCTAGCACAAGGGAACGAGTTGCAGGAGACAGTTTTTCTCTGCTTTCTCAGTCTGTTTCCTAGTGCCGGTTTGAAGTTCCTGCAGTTTTCACTGGTAAAACCGAGATCGAGCTAAGTACCTAACGATATATGTAAGGAGTGGAGTTTGCAACTGAAAAGAAACTTTGTGTTCCCAACAAGCTAGGTGAAGGACGGCTTTCACACACACTTATCTCTCAGAACTGAGCAAGTGGAGAGACGTTCGTTCATCTAGCACCAAGGGAACGGGTTGCAGGAGACAATTTTCTCTGCATTCTCAGTCTGTTTCCTAGTGCCGGTTTGAAGTTCCTGCAGTTTTCACTATAAAATCGAGTTGAAGCTAGTACCTCCCCATATATATGTATGGAATGGAATTTGCAACTTAAAAAAAACTTTGTGTTCCCAACAAGCTAGTTGAAGGACGGCTTTCACACACACATATCTCTGAGAACTGAGCAAGTGGAGAGACGTTCGTTCATCTAGCACCAAGGGAACGGGTTGCAGGAGACACATATTCTCTGCTTTCTCAGTCTGTTTCCTAGTGCCGTTTTGACGTTCCTGCAGTTTTCACTTTAAAACCGTGTTGGAGCTAGTACATCCCCATATATACGTAAGGAACGGAGTTTGCAACTGAAAAGAAACTTTGTGTTCCCAACAAGCTAAGTGAAGGACGGCTTTCACACACACTTATCTCTTAGAACTGAGCAGGTACAGAGACATTCGTTCATCTAGCACCAAGGGAACGGTTTGCAGGAGACACATTTTCTCTGCTTTCTCAGTCTGTTTCCTAGTGCCAGTTTGAAGTTCCTGCAGTTTTCACTGTAAATCTGAGTTGGAGCTTGTACCTCCCCATATATATGTATGGAATGGAGTTTGCAACTGAAAAGAAACTTTGTGTTCCCAACAAGCAAGTTGAAGGACGGCTTTCACACACACTTATCTCTCAGAACTGATTAAGTGGAGAGACGTTCGTTCATCTAGCACGAAGGGAACGTGTTGCAGGTGACACTTTTTTCAGGTTTCTCAGTCTGTTTCCTAGTGCCGGTTTGATTTCCTGCAGTTTTCACTATAAAATCGAGTGAAGCTAGTACCTCCCCATATATATGTATGGAATGGAATTTGCAACTTAAAAAAAACTTTGTGTTCCCAACAAGCTAGTTGAAGGACGGGCTTTCACACACACATATCTGAGAACTGAGCAAGTGGGAGAGACGTTCGTTCATCTAGCACCAAGGGAACGGGTTGCAGGAGACACATATTCTCTGCTTCT
>NW_022588973.1:0-7886 GCF_009834535.1 Camelus ferus | reverse complement strand
AGAAACTTTGTGTTCCCAACAGCTAGTTGAAGGACGGCTTTCACAAACAACTTATCTCTCAAAAACTGAGCATGTGGAGAGACGTTCGTTCATCTAGCACAAAGGGAACTGGTTGCAGGAGAAACTTTTACGCTGGTTTCTCAGTCTGTTCCTAGTGCCGGTTTGAAGTTCCTGCAGTTTTCACTGAAAACGAGTTGGAGCTAGTTCCTCCCATATATATGTAGGAGTGGAGTAGGAAACTGAAAAGAACTTTGTTTTCCCAACAAGCTAGTTAGGACGGCTTTCACACACAATTATCTCTCAAAAATGAGCATGGGAGAGACGTTCGTCATCTAGCACAAAGGGAACGGGTTACAGGAGAAAACTTTACTGTGGTTTCTCAGTCTGTTTCCTAGTGCCGTTTTGAAGTTCCTGCAGTTTTCACTTTAAAACCGGGTGGAGCTAGTACCTTCCATATATATGTATGGAGTGGATTGGAAATGAAAAGAAACTTTGTGTTCCCACCAAGCTAGTTGAAGGACGGCTTTCACAAACATTATCTCTCAAAACTGAGCATGTGGAGAGACGTTCGTCATCTAGCACAAAGGGAACGGGTTGGAGGAGAAACTTTTACTCTGCTTCTCAGTCTGTTTCCTAGTGCGGTTTGAATTTCCTGCAGTTTTCACTGTAAAAACCGAGTTGGAGCTAGTTCCTTCCCATATATATGTATGGAGTGGAGTTGGAAACTGAAAAGAAACTTCGTGTTCCCAACAAGCTAGTTGAAGTACGGCTTTCACACACAATTATCTCTCAAAACTGAGCATGTGGAGAGACGTTCGTTCATCTAGCACAAATGGAACAGTTTGCAGGAGAAACTTTTACGCTGGTTTCTCAGTCTGTTTCCTAGTGCCGGTTTGAAGTTCCTGCAGTTTTCACTGTAAAACCGAGTTGGAGCTAGTACCTTCCCATATATATGTATGGAGTGGTGTTGGAAACTGAAAAGAAACTTTGTGTTCCCAACAAGCTAGTTGATTTATGGCTTTCATACACACTTATCTCTAAAAACCGAGCATGTGGAGATACGTTCGTTCATCTAGCACAAAGGAACGGGTGGCAGGAGAAATATTTATGCTGGTTTCTCAGTCTGTTTCCTAGTGCCGTTTTGAAGTTCCTGCATTTATCACTTTAAAACCGAGTAGTAGCTAGTACCTTCCCATATATATGTATGGATTGGAGTTGGAAACTGAAAAGAAACTTTGTGTTCCCAACAATCTAGTTGAAGGACCGCTTTCACACACACTTATCTCTCAAAATTGAGCATGTGGAGAGACGTTCGTTCATCTAGCACAAAGGGAACGGGTTGCAGGAGAAACTTTTACTCTGGTTTCTCAGTCTGTTTCCTAGTGCCGGTTTGAAGTTCCTGCAGTTTTCACTGTAAAACCGAGTGGAGCTAGTACCTTCCCATATATATGTATGGAGTGGAGTTGGAAAGTGAAAAGAAACTTTGTGTTCCCAACAAGCTAGTTGAAGGACGGCTTTCACACACACTTATCTCTCAAAACTGAGCATGTGGAGAGACGTTCGTTCATCTAGCACAAAGGAAAAGGGTTGCAGGAGAAACTTTTACTCTGGTTTCTCATTCTGTTTCCTAGTGCCGGTTTGATGTTCCTGCAGTTTTCACTGTAAAACCGAGTTGGAGCTAGTTCCTTCCCTTATATATGTATGGATTGGAGTTGGAAACTGAAAAGAAATTTTGTTCCCAACAAGCTAGTTGAAGTACGGCTTTCACACACCCATATCTCTCAAAACTGGATATGTGGAGAGACTTTCGTTCATCTAGCACAAAGGGAACGGGTTGCAGGAGAAACTTTTACTCTGCTTTCTCAGTCTGTTTCCTAGTGCCGGTTTTGAAGTTCCTGCAAGTTTTCACTGTAAAAGCGAGTTGGAGCTAGTACCTTCCCATATATATGTATGGAGTGGAGTTTGAAACTGAAAAGAAACTTTGTGTTCCCAACAAGCTTAGTTGAAGGACGGCTTCACACACACTTATCTCTCAAAACTGAGCATGTGGAGAGACGTTCGTTCATCTAGGCACAAAGGAAACGGGTTGCAGGATAAACTTTTACTCTGGTTCTCAGTCTGTTTCCTAGTGCCAGGTTTGAAGTTCCTGCAGTTTCACTGTAAAACCGAGTTGGAGCTAGTACCTTCCCATATATATGTATGGAGTGGAGTTGGAAACTGAAAAAGAAACTTTGTGTTTCCCAACAAGCTAGTTGAAGGACGGCTTCACACACACTTATCTCTCAGAACTGAGCATGTGGAGAGACGTTCGTTCATCTAGCACAAAGGGAACGGGTGCAGGAGAAACTTTTACTCTGGTTCTCAGTCTGTTTTCCTAGGGCCGGTTTGAAGTTCCTGCAGTTTTCACTGTAAAACCGAGTTGAGCTAGTACCTCCCGATATATATGGTATGGAGTGGGAGTTCTGCAAACTGAAAGAAATCTTTGTGTTCCCAACAAGCTAGGTGAAGGACGGCTTTCACACACACTTATCTCTCAGAACTGGAGCATGTGGAGAGACGTTCGTTCATCTAGCACAAAGGAACGGTTGCAGGAGAAAACTTTTACTCTGGTTTCTCAAGTCTGTTTCCTAGTGCCGGTTTGAAGTTCCTGCCAGGTTTTCCACTGTAAACCTAGTGGGAGCTAGTACCTTCCCCATATATATGTATGGATGTGGAGTTGGCAAACTGAAAGAAACTTTGTTGTTCCCAACAAGCTAGGTGAAGGACGGCTTTTCACACACACTTATCTCTCAAACTGAGCATGTGAGAGACGTTCGTTCATCTAGCACAAAGGAACGGGTTGAAGGATAAACTTTACTCTGCTTTCTCAGTCTGTTTCCTAGTGCCGTTTTGAAGTTCCTGCAGTTTTCACTGTAAAACCGAGTTGGAGCTAGTACCTTCCCCATATATATGTATGGAGTTGAGTTTGGCAACTGAAAGAAACTTTGTGTTCCCAACAAGCTAGTTGAAGGACGGCTTTCACACACACTTATCTCTCAGAACCTGAGCATGTGGAGAGACGTTCGTTCATCTAGCACAAAGGAACGGGTTGCAGGAATAACTTTTACTCTGGTTTCTCAGTCTGTTTCCTAGTGCCGTTTTGAAGTTCCTGCAGTTTTCACTGTAAAACCGAGTTGGAGCTAGTACCTTCCCATATATATGTATGGAGTGGAGTGGACAACTGAAAAGAAACTTTGTGTTCCCAACAAGCTAGTTGAAGGACGGCTTTAACACACACTTATCTCTCAGAAATGAGCATGTGGAGAGACGTTCGTTCATCTAGCACAAAGGGAACGGGAGGCAGGAAGAAACTTTACCTCTGTTTCTCAGTCTGTTTCCTAGTGCCAGTTGTAGTTCCTGCAGTTTTCACTGTTAAAACCGAGTTGGAGCTAGCACCTTCCATATATTTTATGGAGTGGAGTTCGAAACTGAAAAGAAACTTTGGTGTTCCCAACAGCTATTTGAAGGACGGCTTTCACACCTTATCTCTCAAACTGAGCATGTGGAGCGACGTTTCGTTCATCTAGCACAAAGGAAACGGTTTGCAGGAGAAACTTTTACCTGGTTTCTCAGTCTGTTTCATAGTGCCGGTTTGATGTTCCTGCAGTTTTCACTGTAAAACCGAGTTGGAGCTAGTACCTTCCCATATATATGTATGGATTGGAGTTGGAAACTGAAAAGAATCTTTGGTTCCCAACAAGCTAGTTGAAGTACGGCTTTCACACACCTATCGATCAAAAATGAGCATGTGGATAGACGTTCGTTCATCTAGCACAAAGGGAACGGTTGCAGAGAACTGTTACTCTGCTTTCTCAGTCTGTTTCCTAGTGCCGGTTTGAAGTTCTGCAGTTTTCACTGAAAAAGGCGAGTTGGAGCTAGTACCTTCCCATATATAATGTATGGATTGGAGTTGGATACTGAAAAGAAACTTTGTGTTCCCAACAAGCTAGTTGAAGGACGGCTTTCACACACACTTATATCTCAAAACCGAGCATATGGAGAGACGTTCGTTCATCTAGCACAAAGGGAACGGGTTGCAGGATAAATTTTACTGTGGTTTCTCAGTCTGTTTCCTAGTGCCGTTTTGAAGTTCCTGCAGTTTTCACTGTAAAACCGAGTGGAGCTAGTACCTTCCCATATATATGTATGGAGTGGAGTTGGACCTGAAAAGAACTTTGTGTTCCAACAAGCTAGTTGAAGGACGCTTTAACACACACTTATCTCTCAGAAATGAGCATGTGGAGAGACGTTCGTTCATCTAGCACAAAGGGGAACGGGAGGCAGGAGAAACTTTTACTCTGCTTTCTCAGTCTGTTTCCTAGTGCCAGGTTGTAGTTCCTGCAGTTTCACTGTAAAAACCGAGTTGGAGCTAGCACCTTCCATATATATTTATGGAGTGGTAGTTCGAAACTGAAAAGAACCTTTGTGTTACAACAAGCTATTTGAAGGACGGCTTTCACACACTTATCTCTCAAAACTGAGCATGTGGAGCGACGTTCGTTCATCTAGTGGCACAAAGGGAACTGGGTTGCAGGAGAAACTATTACGCTGGTTTCCAGTCTGTTTCCTAGTGCTGGTTTGATGTTCCTGCAGTTTTCACTGGTAAAAACCGAGGTGGGGCCTAGTACCTTCCCATATATATGTATGGAGTTGAGTTCGAAAACTGAAAAGAAACTTTGTGTTTCCCAGCAAGCTAGTTGAAGGACGGCTTTCACAAACCTTATCTCTCAAAACTGAGCATGTGGAGAGACGTTCGTTCATCTAGCACAAAGGGAACTGGTTGCAGGAAAACTTTTACGCTGTTTCTCAGTCTGTTTCCTAGTGCCGGTTTGAAGTTCCTGCAGTTTTCACTGTAAAACCGAGTTGGAGCTAGTTCCTTCCCATATATATGTATGGAGTGGAGTAGGAAACTGGAAAGAACCTTTGTTTTCCCAACAAGCTAGTTGAAGGACGGCTTTCACACACAATTATCTCTCAAACTGAGCATGTGGAGAGACGTTCGTTCATCTAGCACAAGGGAACGGGTTACAGGAGAAACTTTTACTGTGGTTTCTCAGTCTGTTTCCTAGTGCCGTTTTGAAGTTCCTGCAGTTTTCACTTTAAAACCGGGTGGAGCTAGTACCTTCCCATATATATGTATGGATTGGAGTTGGAAACTGAAAAGAAACTTTGTGTTCCCAACAAGCTAGTTGAAGGACGGCTTTCACAAACACTTATCTCTCAAAACTGAGCATGTGGAGAGACGTTCGTTCATCTAGCACAAATGGAACGGGTTGGAGGAGAAACTTTTACTCTGCTTTCTCAGTCTGTTTCCTAGTGCCGGTTTGAATTTCCTGCAGTTTTCACTGTAAAACCGAGTTGGAGCTAGTTCCTTCCCATATATATGTATGGAGTGGAGTTGGAAACTGAAAAGAAACTTCGTGTTCCCAACAAGCTAGTTGAAGTACGGCTTTCACACACACTTATCTCTCAAAACTGAGCATGTGGAGAGACGTTCGTTCATCTAGCACAAAGGGAACAGTTTGCAGGAGAAACTTTTACGCTGGTTTCTCAGTCTGTTTCCTAGTGCCGGTTTGAAGTTCCTGCAGTTTTCACTGTAAAACCGAGTTGGAGCTAGTACCTTCCCATATATATGTATGGAGTGGTAGTTGGAAACTGAAAAGAAACTTTGTGTTCCCAACAAGCTAGTTGATTTATGGCTTTCATACACACTTATCTCTAAAAACCGAGCATGTGGAGATACGTTCGTTCATCTAGCACAAAGGAACGGGTGGCAGGAGAAATATTTACGCTGGTTTCTCAGTCTGTTTCCTAGTGCCGTTTGAAGTTCCTGCATTTATCACTTTAAAACCGAGTAGTAGCTAGTACCTTCCCATATATATGTATGGATTGGAGGTTGGAAACTGAAAAGAAACTTTGTGTTCCCACAATCTAGTTGAAGGACCGCTTTCACACACACTTATCTCTCAAATTGAGCATGTGAGAGACGTTCGTTCATCTAGCACTAAGGGAAAGGGTTGCAGGAGAAACTTTTACTCTGGTTTCTCAGTCTGTTTCCTAGTGCCGGTTTGAAGTTCCTGCAGTTTTCACTGTAAAACCGAGTGGAGCTAGTACCTTCCCATATATAGTATGGAGTGGAGTTGGAATGTGAAAAGAAACTTTGTGTTCCCAACAAGCTATTTGAAGGACCTCTTTCACACACCTTATCTCTCAAAACTGAGCATGTGGAGAGACGTTCGTTCATCAGCACAAAGGAAACGGGTTGCAGGAGAAACTTTTACTCTGGTTTCTCAGTCTGTTTCCTAGTGCCGGTTTGATGTTCCTGCAATTTTCACTGTAAAACCGAGTTGGAGCTAGTTCCTTCCCTTATATATGTATGGATTGGAGTTGGAAACTGAAAGAATCTTTGTGTTCCCACAAGCTAGTTGAAGTACGGCTTTCACACACCCCATATCTCTCAAAACTGATATGTGAGAGTCTTCGTTCACTAGCACAAAGGGAACGGGTTGCAGGAGAACTTTTACTCTGCTTTCTCAGTCTGTTTCCTAGTGCCGGTTTGAAGTTCCTGCAATTTTCACTGAAAAGCGAGTTGGAGCTAGTACCTTCCCATATATATGTATGGATGGAGTTGGAAACTGAAAAGAATCTTTGTGTTCCCACAAGCTATTTGAAGGACGGCTTTCACAAACACTATCTCTCAAAACTGAGCATGTGGAGAGACGTTCGTTCATCTAGCACAAAGGGAACTGGTTGGCAGGAGATACTTTTACGCTGGTTTCTCAGTCTGTTTCCTAGTGCCGGTTTTGAAGTTCCTGCAGTTTTCACTGTAAAACCGATTGGAGCTAGTTCCTTCCCATATATATGTATGGAGTGGAGTAGGAACTGAAAGAACTTTGTTTTCCCAACAAAGCTAGTTGAAGGACGGCTTTCACACACAATTATCTCTCAAAACTGAGCATGTGGAGAGACGTTCGTTCATCTAGCACAAAGGGAACGGTTACAGGAGAAACTTTTACTGTGGTTTCTCAGTCTGTTCCTAGTGCCGTTTTTGAAGTTTCCTGGCAGTGTTCACTTTAAAACCGGGTGGAGCTAGTACCTTCCATATATATGTATGGAGTGGAGTTGGAAACTGAAAAGAAACTTGTGTTCCCAACAAGCTAGTTGAAGGACTTTCACACACTTATCTCTCAAAACTGAGCATGTGGAGAGACGTTCGTTCATCTAGCACAAATGGAACGGTTGGAGGAGAAACTTTTACTCTGCTTTCTCAGTCTGTTTTCCTAGTGCCGGTTTGAATTTTCCTGCAGTTTTCACTGTAAAACCGAGTTGGAGCTAGTTCCTTCCCATATATATGTATGGAGTGGAGTTGGAAACTGAAAAGAAACTTCGTGTTCCCAACAAGCTAGTGAAGTACGGCTTCACACACATTATCTCTCAAACTGAGCATGTGGAGAGACGTTCGTTCATCTAGCACAAATGGAACAGTTTGCAGGAGAAACTTTTACGCTGGTTTCTCAGTCTTTTCCTAGTGCCGGCTGAAGTTCCTGCAGTTTTCACTTTAAAACCGAGTTGGAGCTAGTACCTTCCCATATATTATGGATGGTGTTGGAACTGAAAGAAACTTTGTGTTCCCAACACTAGTTGATTTATGGCTTTCATACACACTTATCTCTAAAAACCGAGCATGTGGAGATACGTTCGTTCATCTAGCCAAAGGAACGGTGGCGGAGAAATATTTATGCTGGTTTCTCAGTTCTGTTTCCTAGTGCCGTTTTGAAGTTCCGCATTTATCACTTTAAACCGAGTAGTAGCTAGTACCTTCCCATATATATGTATGGAATTGGAGT
>NW_022588972.1:0-7890 GCF_009834535.1 Camelus ferus | reverse complement strand
AGAACGTCTCTCCACATGCTCAGTTCTGAGAGATATTATGGTGTGAAAGCCATCCTCCATCTAGCTTGTTGGGAACACAAGTTTCTTTTCAGTGGCAAACTCCACTCCATACATATATTGGGGAGGTACGAGCTCCAACTCGGATTTACGTGAAACTGCAGTAACTTCAAAACGGACTAGGAACAGACTGAGAAACCAAGAAAAATTTTCTCCTGCTACCCGTACCCCTTTGTGCAGATGAAAGAACGTCTCCCACATGCTCAGTTCTGAGAGTTAAGTGTGTGTGAAAGCCTCCTTACACCTCGCTTGTTGGGAACACAAATTTCTTTCAGTTCAAACCTCCACTCCATACCATATATATGGGGAAGTACGAGCTCCAACTCGCTTTTACGAGAAAAATGCAGGAACATCAAACCAGCACTAGAAACAGACTGAGAAACCTGAGTTAACGTTCTCCTGCAAACCGTTCTCTTTGTGCTAGATGAACAACGAACGTTTCTCCACAATGCTCAGTTCTGAGAGATAATGTGTTTGTAAAGCCGTCCTTCACCTCACTTGTTGGGAACACAAAGTTTCTTTTCATTTGCGAACTCCTCTGCATACTAGATAATGGGGAGGAAGCGAGCTCCAACTCGGTTTTAACAGTGAAAAATGCAGGTACTTCAAACCGGCACTAACAACAGACTGAGAAACCGGAGTAAATGTTTCTCCTGCAAACAGTTCCATTTGTGCTAGATGAACGAACGTCTCTCCACATGCTCAGTTCTGAGAGATATGTATGAGTGAAAGCCTTCCTTCAAATAGCTTGTTGGGAACACAAAGATCCTTTTCAGTTGCAAACTCCAATCCATACATATATATGGGGATGTACGACTTTCAACTCGGTTTTACAGTGAAAACTGCAGGAACTTCAAAACGACATTAGGAAAAATAATGAGAAACCAGAGTAACAGTTTCTCCTGCAAACCGTTCCCTTTTGTTCTAGATGAGCGAACGTCTCTCCACATGCTCAGTTCTGAGTGATAAGTGTGTGTGAAAGAGCCGTCTTTCACCTAGCTTGTTGGGAACAGAAATTTTCTTTTCACTTGCAAACTCCACTCCATACATATATATGGGGAGGTACGAGCTCCAACACGGTTTTACAGTGAAACTACAGTAACTTCAAACCATCACTAGGAAACAGACTGAGAACAAGAGTAAAAGTTTTCTCTGCAACCCGTTCCCTTTGCTAGATGAACGAACGTCTCTCCACATGCTCAGTTCTGAGAGATAAGTGTGTGTGAAAGCGTCCTTCACCTAGCTGTTGGGAACACAAGATTCTTTCAGTTGCAAACTCCACTCCATACATATATATGGTGAGGTACGAGCTCCAAATCGGTTTACAGTGAAAACTGCAGGAACTTCAAACCGGCACAAGGAAACAGACTGAGAAACCAGAGTAAATGTTTCTCCTGCAACCCGTTCTCTTTGTGCTAGATGAACGAACGTCTTTCCACATGCTCAGATCTGAGAGATAAGTGTGTGTGAAAGCCGTCCTTCACCTAGCTTGTTGGGAACACACAGATTATTTTCAGTTGCAAACCCCACTCCATACATATATATGGGGTGGTACGAGCTCCAACTTGGTTTTACAGTGAAAAATGCAGGGAATTCAAACTGGCACTAGGAAACAGACTGAGAAACCAGAGTAAAAGTTTCACCTGCAACCAGTTCCCTTTGTGCTAGATGAAGGAATGTCTCTCGCATGCTCAGTTCTGAGAGATAAGTGTGTGTGAAAGCCGCTCCTTCACCTAGCTTTTTGGGAACACAAGGTTTCTTTTCACTTGCAAATCTCAACTCCATACATCTATATATGGGGAGGGTACTAGCTACAACTCCGTTTTATAGTGAAAACTGCAGGAACTTCAAACCTGCACTAGGAAAACAGACTGAGAATACCAGAGTTAAAATTTTCTCATGCAATCCGTTACCCTTTGTGCTAGATGAACGAACGTCTCTCCACATGCTCAGTTCTGAGAGATAAGTGTGCTGTGGAAGCCGTACCTTCACTAGCTTGTTGGGAACACAAAGTTTCTTTTCCAGTTGCCAAACTCCACTCCATACATATATATGGTGATTGTACTAGCTCCAACTCGGTTTACAGTGAAAACTGCAGGGAAATTCAAACCGGCACTAGGAAAAGCCTGAGAACCAGAGTAAAAGTTTCTCCTGCAACCTCTTTCCCTTTGTGCTAGATGAACGAACGTCTCTCCTACATGCTCAGTTCTGAGAGATAAGTGTGTGTGAAAGCCGAACTTCACCTAGCTTGTTGGGAACAGAAAGCTTTTTTTCACTTGCAAACTCCACTCCATACATATATATGGGGAGGAACTAGCTCCAACTCGGTGTTACAGTGAAAACTGCAGGAACTTCCAAACGGCAGTAGGAAACAGACTGAGAAACCAGAGTAAAATTTCTCCTGCTACCCGTTCCATTTGTGCTAGATGAAAGAACTTCTTTCCACATACTCAGTTCTGAGAGTTAAGTGTGTGTGAAAGCCGTCCTTCACCTAGCTTGTTGGGAACACAAAGTTTCTTTTCAGTTGCAAACTCCACTCCATACATATATATATTGGGAGGCACGAGCTCCAACTCGGTTTTACAGTTAAAACAGCAGTAACTTCAAAACGGCACTTGGAAACAGACTGAGAAACCAGAGTAAAAGTTTCTCCTGCAACCCTTTCCCTTTGTGCTAGATGAACGAACGTCTCTCCGCATGCTCAGTTCTGAGAGATAAGTGTGTGTGAAACCCGTGCTTCACCTAGCTTGTTGGGAACCCAAAGTTTCTTTTCACGTTGCAAACTCCACTCCATACATATATATGGGGGGGGAGATTCTAGCTCCAACTCGTGTTTACAGATGAAACTTGCAGGAGACTTCAAACCGGTACTAGGAAACAGACTGAGAAACCAGAGTAAAAGTTTTCTCCTGCAACCCGTTCCCTTTGTGCTAGATGAACGAACGTCTCTCCACATGCTCAGTTCTGAGAGATAAGTGTTGTGTGAAAGCCGTGCTTCACCTAGATTGTTGGGGAACACAAAGATTTCTTTTCACTTGCTAGAAAGCGCACTCCATACATATATAGGGGAGATTCTAGCTCCAACTCTGTTTTTACAGTGAAAACTGCAGGAACTTCAAACCGCAAGTAGGAAACAACTGAGAAACCAGAGTAAAAGTTTTCTCCTCCAACCTTTTCCCTTTGTGCTAGATGACGGAACTCTCTCCACAATGCTCAGTTCTGAGAGATAAGTGTGTGTGAAAGCCGTACTTCACCTAGCTTGTTGGGAACAGAAAGATTCTTTTCACTTGCAAACTCCACTCCATACATATATATGGGGAGGAACTAGCTCCAACTCGGTGTTACAGTGAAAACTGCAGGAACTTCAAAACGGCAGTAGGAAACAGACTGAGAAACCAGAGTAAAATTTCTCCTGCTACCCGTTCCCTTTGTGCTAGATGAAAGAAATTCTTTCCACATGCTCATTTCTGAGAGAGAAGTGTGTGTGAAAGCCATCCTTCACCTAGATTGTTGGGAACACAAAGTTTCTTTTCAGTTGCAAACTCCAATTCCATACATATATTTGGGGAGGTACGAGGTCCAAATTTGTTTAACAGAGAAAACTGCAGTAACATCAATCAGGCAGTAGGAAACAGACTGAGAAACCAGAGTAAAAGTTTCACCTGCAACCAGTTCCCTTTGTGCTAGATGAACGAACGTCTCTCCGCATGCTCAGTTCTGAGAGATAATTGTGTGTGAAAGCCGCCCTTCACCTAGCTTGTTGGGAACACAAAGTTTCTTTTCACTTGCAAAATCCACTCCATACATATATACGGGGAGGTACTAACTACAACTCCGATTTTACAGTGAAAACTGCAGGAATTTCAAACCGGCACTAGGAAACAGACTGAGATAACCAGAGTAAAATTTTCTCATGCAACCGGTTACCCTTTGTGCTAGATGAATGAACGTCTCTCCACATGCTCAGTTCTGAGAGATAGTGCTGTGAAAGCCGTCCTTCACCTAGCTTGTTGGGAAACACAAAGTTCCTTTTCACAGTGCCAACTACACTCCATACATATATATGGGGATGTACTAGCTCCAACTCGGTATTTACAGTGAAAACTGCAGGAAATTCAAACCGGCACTAGGAAAAAGCCTGAGAAACCAGAGTAAACTGTTTCTCCTGCAATCCCGTTCCCTTTGTGCTAGATGAACGAACGTCTCTCGACATGCTCAGTTCTGAGAGATAAGGTGTATGTGAAAGCCGTCCTTTCACCTAGCTTGTTGGGAACACAAAGTTTGTTTTCAGTTGCAAACTCCACTCCATACATATATATGGGGAGGTACTAGCTCCAACTCGGTTTTACAGTGAAAACTGCAGGAACTTCAAAACGGGACTAGGAAACAGACTGAGAAACCAGAGTAAAAGTTTCTCCTGCAACCCGTTCCCTTTGTGCTAGATGAACGAACGTCTCTCCACATGCTCAGTTCTGAGAGATAAGTGTGTGTGAAAGCCGTCCTTCACCTAGCTTGTTGGGAACACAAAGTTTCTTTTCAGTTGCAAACTCCACTCCTATAATATATATGGGGGACGGTACTAGCTCCAACTCGCTTTTTAAGTGAAACTGCAGGAACTTCAAACCGGCACTAGGAAACAGACTGAGAAACCAGAGTAAAAGTTTTCTCCTGCAACCCGTTCCCTTTGTGCTAGATGAACGAATCGTCTCTCCACATGCTCAGTTCTGAGAGATAAGTGTGTGTGAAAGCCGTCCCTTCACCTAGCTTGTTGGGAACACAAAGTATTCTTTTCATTGCAAAATCCACTCCATACATATATATGGGGAGGGTACTAGCTACAACTCTGATTACAGTGAAAACTGCAGGAACTTCAAACCGGCACTAGGAAACAGACTGAGAACCAGAGTAAAATTTTCTCCTTGCTACCGGTTCCCTTTTGTGCTAGATGAACGAAAGTTCTCTCCACATGCTAGTTCTGAGAGATTAAGTGCTGTGAAAGCCGTCCTTCACCTAGCTTGTTGGGAACACAAAGTTCTTTCACTTGCAAACTACACTCCATACATATATATGGGGAGGTACTAGCCTCCAACTCGGTTTACAGTGAAAACTGCAGGAACATCAAACCGGCATAGGAAACAGACTGAGAAACCAGAGTAAAAGTTTCTCCTGCAATCCCGTTTCCCTTTTTGCTAGATGAACGAACGTCTCTCCACATGCTCACTTTCTGAGAGATAAGTGTGTGTGAAAGCTGTTGCTTCACCTAGCTTGTTGGGAACACAAAGTTTTTCTTTCAGTTGCAAACTCCACCCCCCATATTATATGGGGAGGTACGAGCTCCAACTCGGTTTACAGTGAAAACTGCAGTAACTTCAAACCGGCACTAGGAACAGACTGAGAACCCAGAGTAAAAGTTTCTCCTGCAACCCGTTCCCTTTGTGCTACATGAACGAACGTCTCTCACATGCTCAGTTCTGAGAGATAAGTGTGTGTGAAAGCCGTCCTTCACCTAGCTTGTTGGGAACACAAAAGTTTCTTTTCAGTTGCAAACCCACTCCATACATATATATGGGGAGGTACGAGATCCAACTCGGTTTTACAGTGAAAAATGCAGAGAATTCAAACCGGTACTACGAACAGACTGAGAAACCAGAGTAAAAGTTCTCCTGCAATCCGTTCCCTTTGTGCTGGATGAAAGAAAGTCTCTCCACATGCTCATTTCTGAAAGATAAGTGTGTGGAAAGCAGTCCTTCACCTAGATTGTTGGGAACACAAAGTTTCTTTTCAGTTGCAAACTCCAATTCATACATATATATGGGAGGTACGAGACACTCCAACTCGGTTTTACAGTGGAAAACTGCAGTAACTTCAAAACCGGCAGCTAGGAAACTATACTGAGAACCAGAGTAAACGTTTCTCCTTGCAACCCTTTCCCTTTTGTGCTACATGAACAGCGAACGTCTCTCCACAGCTACCAGTATCTGAGATATAATTGTGTGTGAAAGCCTGTCCTTCACCTAGCTTGTCGGGAACACAACGTTTCTTTTCAGGTTGCCAACCCTCCACTCCACACATATATATGGGGAGGTACGAGGTCCAAATTTATTTTACAGTGAAAACTGCAGTAAATTCAAACCGGGACTAGGAAACAGACTGAGAAACCAGAGTAAAAGTTTCTCCTGCAACCCTTTCTCTTTGTGCTAAATGAAAGAACGTCTCTCCACATGCTCAGTTCTGAGAGTTAAGTGTGAGGGAATGCCGTCCTTCACCTAGCTTGTTGGGAACACAAAGTTTCTTTTCAGGTGCAAACTCCACTCCATACATATATATGGGGAGGTACGAGCTCCAACTCGGTTTTACAGTGAAAACTGCAGGATCTTCAAACCGGCACTAGGAAACCGACTGAGAAACCAGAGTAAAAGATTCTCCTGCAACACGCTCCCTTTCTGGAAGATGAACAAACTTATCTCCACATGCTCATTTCTGAGAGAAAAATGTGTGTGAAAGCCGTCCTTCACCTAGCTTGTTGGGAACACAAAGTTTCTTTTCAGTTGCAAACTCCACTCCGTTCATATATATGGGGAGGTACGAGCTCCAACTCGGTTTTACAGTGAAAACTGCAGTAACTTCAAAACGGCAGTAGGAAACATACTGAGAAACAAGAGTAAATGTTTCTCCTGAAACCCGTTCCCCTTTTGCTAGATGAAAGAACGTCCCTCCACATGCTCAGTTCTGAGAGATAAGTGTGTGTGAATGCCGTCCTTCACCTAGCTTGTTGGGAACACAAAGATTCTTTTCACTTGCAAACTCCAGTCCCTACATATATATGGGGAGGTACTAGCTCCAACTCTGTTTTACAGTGAAAACTGCAGGAACTTCAAACCAGCAGTAGGAAAAATACTGAGAAACCAGATTAAAAGTTTCTCCTGCAGTCCGTTCCCTTTGTGCTAGATGAACGAACGTCTCTCCACATGCTCAGTTCTGAGAGATAATTGTGAGTGAAAGCCGCCCTTCAACTAGCTTGTTGGGAATACAAAGTTTCTTTTCACTTGCAAACTCCACTTCATAAATATATATATGGGGAGGTACAAGCTCTAACTCGGTTTTACAGTGAAAACTGCAGGAACTTCAAACCGGCACTAGGAAAAAGACTGAGAAACCAGAGTAAAAGTTTCTCCTGCAGTCCGTTCCCTTGTGCTAGATGTACGAACGTCTCTCCACATGCTCAGTTCTGAGAGATAAGTGTGTGTGAAAGCCGTCCTTCAACTAGCTTGTTGGGAACACAAAGTTTCTTTTAACTTGCGAACTCCACTCCCTACATATATATGGGGAGGTATTAGTTCCAACTCGGTTTTACAGCGAAAACTGCAGTAACTTCAAACCGGCAGTAGGAAACAGACTGAGAAACCAGAGTAAAAATTTCTCCTGCAACCCTTTCCCTTTGTGCTAGATGAACGACCTCTCTCCACATGCTCAGTTCTGAGAGATAAGTGTGTGTGAAAGCCGCCATTCACCTAGCTTTTTGGGAACACAAAGTTTCTTTTCACTTACAAACTCCACTCCATACATATATATGGGGAGGTACGAATTCCAACTCGGTTTTACAGTGAAAACTGCAGGAACGTCAAACCGGCACTAGGAAAAAGACTGTGAAACCAGAGTAAAAGTTTCTCCTGCAACCCATTCCCTTGTGCTAGATGAAAGAACGTCTCTCCATATGCTCAGTTCTGAGAGATAAGTGTGAGTGAAAGCCGCCCTTCAACTAGCTTGTGGGAATACAAAGTTTCTTTTCACTTGCAAACTCCACTTCATACATATATATGGGGTGGTACAGCT
>NW_022588971.1:0-7905 GCF_009834535.1 Camelus ferus | reverse complement strand
TACTCCCCCATGTATATGTATGGAGTACAGTTTGCAACTGAAAAGAAACTTTGTGTTCCAAACAGGCTAGGTGAAGGACGGCTTTCGCACACACTTATCTCGCAACTACGCATGTGGAGAGACGTTCGTTCATCTTGCACAAATGGAAAGGTTTGTTGGAGAATCATATGCTCTGATTTCTTCAGTGTGTTTCCTCGTGCCGGTTTGAAGTTCCTGCAGATTTCACTGTAAATCCGATTTGGAGCGAGTACCTCCTCATATATATATTTATGGAGTGCAGTTTGCATCTGAAAATAAACTTTGTGTTCCCAACAAGCTAGGTGAATTACAGCTTTCACAAACTCCTATATCTCAGTACTGACCGCGTGGAGAGACTTTCGTTCATCTAGCACAAATGGAATGGTTGGAGGAGAAACTTTTACTCTGGTTTCTCAGTGTGTTTCCAAGTGCCAGTTTGAAATTCCTGCAGATTTCCCTGTAAAACCGTGTTGGAGAGGGTACCCCCCATATAAATATATGGAGTAAATTTACAACTGAAAATAAGTTTTTGTTCCAAAAACCTAGGTGAAAGACGGCTTTCACACACACTTATTTCTCAGAACTGAGCATGTGGAGAGAAGTTCTTTCATCTAATGCAAAATGAACGTGTTACAGAAGAAATTATTCCACTGGATTCTCAGTGTGTTTCCCAGTGCCGGTTTGAAGTTCCTGCAGTTTTCAGTTTAAATCCTAGTTGGAGAGATTACCTCCCCATATATATATATGGAGTACAGTTCGCTACTGAAAAGAAACTTTGTGTTCAGATCCAGCTGGTTGAAAGACGGTTTACATACACACTTATTTCTCAGAACTGAGCCTGTGGAGAGAGTTTCGTTCGTCTAGCTCAAAGGGAAAAGTTTGCAGGAGATAATTTCTCTCTGGTATCTCAGTGTGTTTCCTAGTGCCGATATGAATTTCCTGCACTTTTCACTGTAAAACCGAGTTGGAGCGAGTACCTAGCCGTAGACATCTATGGAGTTCAGTTGGCAAATGAAAAGAAACTTTGTCTTCCCACAAGCTAGGTGAAGGGCGGTTTTCACACACACTTATCTCTCAGAACTGAGCATGTGGAGAGACTTTCATTCATCTTGCACAAATGGAAAGTTTTGCTGGAGAAACATATTCGCTGATTTCTCAGTGTGTTTCCTAGGGCCGGTTTGAAGTTCCTGCAGATTTCACTGTAAAACCGAGTTGGAGCGAGTATCTCTTTATATATATTTTTATGGAGTGCAGTTTGCATCTGAAAAGAAACTTGTTTTCCCAAAAACCTAGGTGAAGGACGGCTTTCACACACACTTATCTCTCAGAAATAAGCATGTGGAGAGATGTTCGTTCATCTAACGCAAAATGAACGTGTTATAGGAGAAACTTTTCCTCTGGTTTCTCAGTCTTTTTCCTAGTGCCGGTTTCAATTTCCTGCAGGTTTCACTGTAAAAGAGTGTTGGAACTAGTGCCTCCCCATATATATGTATGGATTGCAGTTTGCAACTCAAAAGAAACTTTATGTTCCCTAAAAGCTAGGTGAAGGCGGCTTTCAGACACACTTTTAAAAAAGAAATGAGCATGTGGGGAGACTTTCCCTCATCTAGCACAATGGGAACTGTTTGAAGGAGAAACTTTTACTCTGGTTTCTCAGTGTGTTTCCTAGTGCCGTTTTGAAGATCCTGCAGTTCACACTGTTAAATCGAGTTGGAGCTTGTACCACCCCATATACATATATGGGGTGCCGTTTGCAACTGAAAAGAAACTTTTTGTTCCCAAAAAGCTAGGTGAAGAACGGCTTTCACAAACACTTATCTCTCAGAAATGAGCTTGAGGAGAGACTTTGGTTCATCTAGCACAAATGGAACGGGTTGCAGTAGAAATATTTACTCTGGTTTCTCAGTGTGTTTCCTAGTGCCGGTTTGAATTTCCTGAAGTTTTTACTGCAAAACTGTTTTGGATCGAGTACCTCCCCATATGTATGTTTGGAGTGTAGTTTGCAACTGAAAAGAAACTTTGTGTTCACAACAATCTTGGTGTACGACGGCATTCACACACACATATCTCTCAGAATTGAGCATGTAGAGAGACGTTCTTTCAACTAGCACATAGGGAACGGGTTGCAGAAAATCCTTTACTCTGGTTTCTCAGTGTGTTTCCTGGTGACTGATTGATGTTCCTGCAGTTTTCACAGTAAAATCGAGTTGGAGGGAGCACCTCCCCATATACATGTATGGATTGCAGATTGCAACGGAAAAGAAAATTTGTGTTCCCAAGAAGCTATGTGGAGTAGGGCTTTCTCACACACTTATCACTCAAAAGTGAGCATGTGGAGAGACGATCGTTTATCTAGCACAAATGGATCGGGTTTCAGGAGAAACTTTTACTCTCTTATCTCAGTGTGTTTTCTAGTGCTGGTTTGAATTTCCTGCAGTTTAAACTGTAAAACCGATTTCCTGCGTGTACCTCCCCATATATATGTATGGGGTGCACTTTGAAATTGAAAAGGAACTATGTGTTCAAAACACGCTAGCTGAAGTACGGCTTTCACACCCACTCATCTCTCAGAACTGAGCTTGTGGAGAGACATTCGTTCATCTAGCTCAAAGGGAACGGGTTGCAGGAGAAATTTTACTCTGGTTTCCCAGTGTGTTTCCTAGTGCCGGTTTGAAGTTCCTGCAGTTTTCACTGTAAAAGAGAGTTGGAGCGAGTATCTCCCGATATATATTTATGGAGTGCATTTTGCATCTGAAAAAATCGTTGTGTTCAAAACAAGCTAGGTGAAGGACGGTTTCACACACAATTATCTCTCAGAACTGAGCATGTGGAGAGACGTTCCTTCATCAAGCACGAAGGGAACGGTTTGCAGGATATACTTTTACTCTGGTTTCTGAATGTGTTCATAGTTGCATGTTTGAATTTCCTGAAATTTTCACTGAAAACTGAGTTGGAGCGAGTACCTCCCCATATATTAGATGGAGTTCACTTTGCAACTTAAAGGAGACTTTGTGTTCCCCAAACTTGGTGAAGTACCGATTTCACTCACAATTATCTCTCAGAACTGAGCATGTGGAGAGACTTTCGTTTATCTAGCAAAAAAGGAATGGGTTGCAGGAGAAACTTTACTCGGTTTTTCAGTCTTTTTCTAGTGCAGTTTGAAGTTCCTGCAGTTTTCACGGAATAAAACAGTGTTGGAGCTAGTACCTCCCCATATATATGTATGGAGTGGAGTTTGCAACTGAAGAGAAACTTTGTGTTCATAAACAAGCTAGGTGAAGGACGGCTTTAACACTCACTTATCTCTCTGAACTGAGCATTTGTAGAGACGTTCGTTCATCTAGCACAAAGGGAACGGTTCCAGGAGAAACTTTACTCGGTTTCTCTGTCTGTTTCCTAGTGCCGGTTTGAAGTTCCTGCAGTTT
Organism: Camelus ferus; assembly: GCF_009834535.1. Lineage (NCBI taxonomy): Eukaryota > Metazoa > Chordata > Mammalia > Artiodactyla > Camelidae > Camelus > Camelus ferus. The sequence continues at coordinate 4,462 of NW_022588971.1, read as the reverse complement.
TCACTGTAAACACCGAGTTGGAGCTAGACACTCCCCATATATATGTATGGAGTGAGTTTGCTACTGAAAGAAACTTTGTGTTCCCAACAAGCTAGGTGAAGGACGGATTTCACACACACCTTATCTCTCAGACTGAGCATGTGGAGAGTACGTTGTTCATCTAGCACAAAGGAAGGGTTGCAGGAGAAACTTTACTCTGGTTTCTCAGTCTGTTTTCCTAGTGCCGGTTGAAGTTCCTGCAGTTTTTCACTGTAAAACCGAGTTTGGAGCTAGTACCTCCCCATAATATATATGAGAGAGGAGTTTGCAACTGAAAAGAACTTTGTGTTCCCAACAAGCTAGGTGAAGGACGGCTTTCACACACACTTACTCTCAGAACTGAGCATGTGGAGAGACGTTCGTTCATCTAGCACAAAGGGAACGGGTTGCAGGAGAAACTTTTACTCTGGTTTCTCAGTCTGTTTCCTAGTGCCGGTTTGAAGTTCCTGCAGTTTCACTGTAAAACCGGTTGGAGCTAGTACCTCCCCATATATATGTATGGAGTGGAGTTTGCAACTGAAAAGAAACTTTGTGTTCCCAACAAGCTAGGTGAAGGACGGCTTTCACACACACTTATCTCTCAGAACTGAGCATGTGGAGAGACGTTCGTTCATCTAGCACAAAGGGAACGGGTTGCAGGAGAAACTTTTACTCTGGTTTCTCAGTCTGTTTCCTAGTGCCGGTTTGAAGTTCCTGCAGTTTTCACTGTAAAACCGAGTGGAGCTAGTACCTCCCCATATATATGTATGGAGTGGAGTTTGCAACTGAAAAGAAACTTTGTGTTCCCAACAAGCTAGGTGAAGGACGGCTTTCACACACACTTATCTCTCAGAACTGAGCATGTGGAGAGACGTTCGTTCATCTAGCACAAAGGGAACGGGTTGCAGGAGAAACTTTTACTCTGGTTTCTCAGTCTGTTTCCTAGTGCCGGTTTGAAGTTCCTGCAGTTTTCACTGTAAAACCGAGTTGGAGCTAGTACCTCCCCATATATATGTATGGAGTGGAGTTTGCAACTGAAAAGAACTTTGTGTTCCCAACAAGCTAGGTGAAGGACGGCTTTCACACACACTTATCTCTCAGAACTGAGCATGTGGAGAGACGTTCGTTCATCTAGCACAAAGGGAACGGGTTGCAGGAGAAACTTTTACTCTGGTTTCTCAGTCTGTTTCCTAGTGCCGGTTTGAAGTTCCTGCAGTTTTCACTGTAAAACCGAGTTGGAGCTAGTACCTCCCCATATATATGTATGGAGTGGAGTTTTGCAACTGAAAAGAAACTTGTGTTCCCAACAAGCTAGGTGAAGGACGGCTTTCACACACACTTATCTCTCAGAACTGAGCATGTGGAGAGACGTTCGTTCATCTAGCACAAAGGGAACGGGTTTGCAGGAGAAACTTTTACTCTGGTTTCTCAGTCTGTTTCCTAGTGCCGGTTTGAAGTTCCTGCAGTTTTCACTGTAAAACCGAGTTGGAGCTAGTACCTCCCCATATATATGTATGGAGTGGAGTTTGCAACTGAAAAGAAACTTTGTGTTCCCAACAAGCTAGGTGAAGGACGGCTTTCACACACACTTATCTCTCAGAATCTGAGCATGTGGAGAGACGTTCGTTCATCTAGCACAAAGGGAACGGGTTGCAGGAGAAACTTTTACTCTGGTTTCTCAGTCTGTTTCCTAGTGCCGGTTTGAAGTTCCTGCAGTTTTCACTGTAAAACCGAGTTGGAGCTAGTACCTCCCCATATATATGTATGGAGGGAGTTGCAACTGAAAGAAACTTTGTGTTCCCAACAAGCTAGGTGAAGGACTGCTTTCACACACACTTATCTCTCAGAACTGAGCATGTGGAGAGACGTTCGTTCATCTAGCACAAAGGGAACGGTTGCAGGAGAAACTTTTACTCTGGTTTCTCAGTCTGTTTCCTAGTGCCGGTTTGAAGTTCCTGCAGTTTTCACTGTAAAACCGAGTTGGAGCTAGTACCTCCCCATATATATGTATGGAGTGGAGTTTGCAACTGAAAAGAAACTTTGTGTTCCCAACAAGCTAGGTGAAGGACGGCTTTCACACACACTTATCTCTCAGAACTGAGCATGTGGAGAGACGTTCGTTCATCTAGCACAAAGGGAACGGGTTGCAGGAGAAACTTTTACTCTGGTTTCTCAGTCTGTTTCCTAGTGCCGGTTTGAAGTTCCTGCAGTTTTCACTGTAAAACCGAGTTGGAGCTAGTACCTCCCCATATATATGTATGGAGTGGAGTTTGCAACTGAAAGAAACTTTGTGTTCCCAACAAGCTAGGTGAAGGACGGCTTTCACACACACTTATCTCTCAGAACTGAGCATGTGGAGAGACGTTCGTTCATCTAGCACAAAGGGAACGGGTTGCAGGAGAAACTTTTACTCTGGTTTCTCAGTCTGTTTCCTAGTGCCGGTTTGAAGTTCCTGCAGTTTTCACTGTAAAACCGAGTTGGAGCTAGTACCTCCCCATATATATGTATGGAGTGGAGTTTGCAACTGAAAAGAAACTTTGTGTTCCCAACAAGCTAGGTGAAGGACGGCTTTCACACACACTTATCTCTCAGAACTGAGCATGTGGAGAGACGTTCGTTCATCTAGCACAAAGGGAACGGGTTGCAGGAGAAACTTTTACTCTGGTTTCTCAGTCTGTTTCCTAGTGCCGGTTTGAAGTTCCTGCAGTTTTCACTGTAAACCGAGTTGGAGCTAGTACCTCCCCATATATATGTATGGAGTGGAGTTTGCAACTGAAAGAAACTTTGTGTTCCCAACAAGCTAGGTGAAGGACGGCTTTCACACACACTTATCTCTCAGAACTGAGCATGTGGAGAGACGTTCGTTCATCTAAGCACAAAGGGAACGGTTGCAGGAGAAACTTTTACTCTGGTTTCTCAGTCTGTTTCCTAGTGCCGGTTTGAAGTTCCTGCAGTTTTCACTGTAAAACCGAGTTGGAGCTAGTACCTCCCCATATATATGTATGGAGTGGAGTTTGCAACTGAAAAGAAACTTTGTGTTCCCAACAAGCTAGGTGAAGGACGGCTTTCACACACACTTATCTCTCAGAACTGAGCATGTGGAGAGACGTTCGTTCATCTAGCACAAAGGGAACGGGTTGCAGGAGAAACTTTTACTCTGGTTTCTCAGTCTGTTTCCTAGTGCCGGTTTGAAGTTCCTGCAGTTTTCACTGTAAAACCGAGTTGGAGCTAGTACCTCCCCATATATATGTATGGAGTGGAGTTTGCAACTGAAAAGAAACTTTGTGTTCCCAACAAGCTAGGTGAAGGACGGCTTTCACACACACTTATCTCTCAGAACTGAGCATGTGGAGAGACGTTCGTTCATCTAGCACAAAGGGAACGGGTTGCAGGAGAAATTTTACTCTGGTTTCTCAGTCTGTTTCCTAGTGCCGGTTTGAAGTTCCTGCAGTTTTCACTGTAAAACCGAGTTGGAGCTAGTAACTCCCCATATATATGTATGGAGTGGAGTTTGCAACTGAAAAGAAACTTTGTGTTCCCAACAAGCTAGTTGAAGGACGGCTTTCACACACACTTATCTCTCAGAACTGAGCATGTGGAGAGACGTTCGTTCATCTAGCACAAAGGGAACTGGTTGCAGGAGAAACTTTTACTCTGGTTTCTCAGTCTGTTTCTAGTGCCGGTTTGAAGTTCCTGCAGTTTCACTGTAAAACCGGTTGGAGCTAGTTACCTCCCCATATATATTATGGAGTGGAGTTTGCAACTGAAAAGAAACCTTTGTGTTCCCAACAAGCTAGGTGAAGACGGCTTTCACACACACTTATCTCTCAGACTTGAGCATGTGGAGAGACGTTCGTTCATCTAGCACAAAGGGAACGGGTTGCAGGGAAACTTTTACTCTGGTTTCTCAGTCTGTTTCCTAGTGCCGGTTTGAAGTTCCTGCAGTTTTCACTGTAAAAGCGAGTTGGAGCTAGTACCTCCCCATATATATGTATGGAGTGGAGTTTGCAACTGAAAAGAAACTTTGTGTTCCCAACAAGCTAGGTGAAGGACGGCTTTCACACACTATTATACCTCAGAACTTAGCATGTGGACAGACTTTCGTTCATCTAGCACAAAGGGAACCGGTTGCAGGAAAAACTTTTACTCTGGTTTCTCAGTCTGTTTCCTATTGCCGGTTTGAATTTCCTGCAGTTTTCAGTGTAAAACAGAGTTGGAGCTAGTACGTCCCCATATATATGTATGGAGTGGATTTTGCAACTGAATAGAAACCTTGTGTTCCCAACAAGCTAGGTGAAGGACGGCTTTCACACACACTTATCTCTCAGAACTGAGCATGTGGACAGATGTTCGTTCATCAAGCACAAATGGAACTGGTTGAAGGAGAAACTTTTACTCAGGTTTCTCAGTCTGTTTCCTAGTGCCGGTTTGAAGTTCCTGCATT
>NW_022588970.1:0-7940 GCF_009834535.1 Camelus ferus | reverse complement strand
AGATAAGTGTGTGTGAAAGCTATCCTTCAATTAGCTTGTTGGGAACTCAACGTTTTCTTTCAGTTGCAAACTCCTCTCCATACATATATTGGGTAGGTACGATCTCCAAGTCGGTTTTTACAGTGTAAAGTCTAGGAACTTCAACCGGCACTAGGAAACAACTGAGAAACCAGAGTAAAAGTTTCTCCTGCAAACCGTTTCCTTTGTGCTAGATGAACGAACGTCTCACACATGCTCAGTTCTGAGAGATAAGTGTGTGTTAAAGGCCTCCTTCACCTAGCTTGTTGGGACACAAAGTTTTCTTTTCAATTGAAACTCCACTCCATACATATATATGGAGAGGTACGAGCTCCAATCGGTTTACAGTGAAAACTGCAGGAACTTCAAACCGGCACTAGGAACAGACTGAGAAACCAAGTAAAAGTTTCCCTGCAAGCCGTTCCCTTTGTGCTAGATGAACGAACGCTCTCTCTCATGCTCATTTCGAGAGATAAATGTGTGTGAAAGCCGTCCTCACCTAGCTTGTTGGGAACACAAAGTTTCTTTTCAGTTGCAAATCCATTCCTTACATATATATGGGGAGGTACGAGCTCCAAATCGTTTTTACAGTGAAACTGCAGGAACTTCAAACCGGCAATGAAACAGACTGAGAAACCAGAGTAAAAGTTTCCCTGCAAGCCGTTCCCTTTGTGTAGATGAACGAAAGTCTCTCCACATGCTCAGTTCTGAGAGTAAATGTGTGTGAAGCCGTCCTTCAACTAGCTTGTTTGGAACACAAAGTTTCTTTTCAGTTGCAAAATCCAATCCTTACATATATTGGGAGGTACGCGCTCCAAATCGGTTTACAGTGAAAAATGCATGTAAATCACACCGGCACTAGGAAACAGAACAGAGAATCAGAGTAAAATTTCTCCTGCAACCCTTTCCATTTGTGCTAGATGAACGAACGTCTCTCCACATGCTCAGTTCTGAGAGATAAGTGTGTGTGAAAGCCATCATTCAACAAGCTTGTTCGGAACACAAAATTTCTATTCACTTGCAAACTCCACTCCATATATATATATGCGTGTTAGTAGCTTCAACTCGGTTTTACAGTGAAAACTGCAGGAAATTCAAACCGGCACTAGGAAACAGACTGAGAAACCAGAGTAAAAGTTTCTCTGCAACCCGTTCCCTTTGTGCTAGCTGAACGAACGTCTCTCCCATGCTCAAGTCTGTGAGATAAGTGTATGAAAGCCGTCCTTCATCTAGCTTGTTGGGAACTCAATGTTCCTTTTAAGTTGCAAACTCCACTCCATATATATATGGGGAGGTAATAGCTACAACTCGGTTTTACAGTGAAAACTGTAGGAAATTCAAACCGGCACTAGGAAACAGACTGAGAGCCCAGAGTAAAATTTTCGCCTGCTACACGTTCCCATTGTGCTAGATGACGAACGTCTCTCCACATGCTCTGTTCTGAGAGATAAGTGCGTGTGAAAGCCCTCCTTCACCTAGCTTGTTGGGAACACAAAGTTTCTTTTCAGTTGCAAACTCCACTCCATACATGTATATGGGGTTGTACTAGCTCCAACTCGGTTTTACAGTGAAAACTGCAGGAAATTCAAACCGCCACTAGGAAACAGACTGAGAAACCAGAGTAAAATTTTCTCTAGCAACCCGTTCCCTTTGTGCTAGATGAATGAACGTCTCTCCACATGCTCAGTTCTGAGAGATAAGTGTGTGTGAAAGCCGTCTCCACTTTGCTTGCTGGGAACACAAGTTTCTTTTAATTTGCAAACTTCACTCCATACATATATGGGTAGGTACGAGCTCCAAATCGGTTTTACAGTGAAAACTGCAGGAACTTCAAACGGCACTAGGAAACAGACTGAGAAACCAAAGTAAAAGTTTCTCCTGCAAACCGTTTCCTTTGTGCTAGATGAACGAACGTCTCTCCACATGCTCAGTTCTGAGAGATAAGTGTGTGTGAAAGCCGTCCTTCACCTAGCTTGTTGGGAACACAAAGTTTCTTTTCAGTTGCAAAATCCATTCCTTACATATATATGGGGAGGTACGAGCTCCAAATCGGTTTTACAGTGAAAACTGCAGGAACTTCAAACCGGCACTAGGAAACAGAATGAGAAACTAGAGTAAATGTTTCTCCGGCAACCCGTTCCCTTTGTGCTAGATGAACGAACGTCTCTCCACATTCTCATTTCTGAGAGATAATTTTGTGTGAATGCCGTCCTTCAACTTGCTTGTTGGGAACACAAAGTTTCTTTTCAGTTGCTAACTACACTACATACATATATACGGGGATGTACGAGCTCCAACTCGGGTTTCCACTGAAAACTGCAGGAACTTCAAACGGGCACTAGGAAACAGACTGAGAAACCAGAGTAAGAGTTTCTCCTGCAAACAATTTTCTTTGTGCTAGATGAATGATCGTCTCTAAATATGCTCTGTTCTGAGAGATAACTGTGTGTGAAAGCCGTCCTTCACATAGCTTGTTGGGAACACAAAGTTTCTTTTCACTTGCCAACTCCACTCCATACATGTATATGGGGAAGTACTAGCTCCAACTCGGTTTTAGAGTGAAAACTGCAAGAACATCCTACCGGCACTAGGAAACAGACTGAGAAACCAGAGTAAAAGTTACTCCTGCAACCCGTTCCCTTTGTGCTTGATGAACTAACGTCTCCCACGTGCTCAGTTCTGAGAAATTAGTGTGTGTGAAAGCCGTACTTCACCTAGCTTGTTGGGAACACAAAGTTTCTTTTCACTTGCCAACTCCACTCCATACATGTATATGGAGAAGTACTAGCTCCAACACGGTTTTACAGTGAAAACTGCAGGAAAGTCATACCGGCACTAGGAAACAGAATGAGAAACCAGAGTAAAAGTTTCTCCTGCAACCCGTTCCCTTTGTGCTAGATGAACGAACGTCTCTCCACATGCTCAGTTCTGAGAGAAAAGTGTGTGTGAAAGCCATCATTCAACAAGCTTGTTCAGAACACAAAATTTCTATTCACTTGCAAACTCCACTCCATATATATATATAGCGTGTTAGTAGCTTCAACTCGGTTTTACAGTGAAAACTGCAGGAAATTCAAACCGGCACTAGGAAACAGACTGAGAAACCAGAGTAAAAGTTTCTCCTGCAACCCGTTCCCTTTGTGCTAGCTGAACGAACGTCTCTCCCATGCTCAAGTCTGTGAGATAAGTGTATGAAAGCCGTCCTTCATCTAGCTTGTTGGGAACACAATGTTCCTTTTAAGTTGCAAACTCCACTCCATATATATATATGGGGATGTAATAGCTACAACTCGGTTTTACAGTGAAACTGTAGGAAATTCAAACGGCACTAGGAAACGACTGAGAGCCCCAGAGAAAAATTTTCGCCTGCGAACACGTTCCCATTGTGCTAGATGACGAACGTCTCTCCACATTGCTCTGTCTGAGAGATAAGTGCGTGTGAAAGCCCTCCTTCACCTAGCTTGTTGGGAACACAAAGTTTCTTTCAGTTGCAAACTCCACTCCATACATGTATATGGGGTTGTACTAGCTCCAACTCGGTTTTACAGTGAAAACTGCAGGAAATTCAAACCGCCACTAGGAAACAGACTGAGAAACCAGAGTAAAATTTTCTCTAGCAACCCGTTCCCTTTGAGCTAGATGAACGAACGTCTCTCCACATGCTCAGTTCTGAGAGATAAGTGTGTGTGAAAGCCGTCCTCCACTTTGCTTGCTGGGAACACAAAGTTTCTTTTAATTTGCAAACTTCACTCCATACATATATATGGGTAGGTACGAGCTCCAAATCGGTTTTACAGTGAAAACTGCAGGAACTTCAAACCGGCACTAGGAAACAGACTGAGAAACCAGAGTAAAAGTTTCTCCGCAAACCGTTTCCTTTGTGCTAGATGAACGAACGTCTCTCCACATGCTCAGTTTGAGAGATAAGTGTGTGTGAAAGCCGTCCCTTCACCTAGCTTGTTGGGAACACAAAGTTCTTTTCAGTTGCAAATCCATTCCTACATATATATGGGGAGGTACGAGCTCCAAATCGGTTTTACAGTGAAAACTGCAGGAAACTTCAAACCGGCACTAGGAAACAGAATGAGAAACTAGAGTAAATGTTTCTCCCGGCAACCCGTTCCCTTTGTGTAGATGAACGAACGTCCTCTCCACATTCTCATTTCTGAGAGATAATTTTGTGTGAATGCCGTCCTTCACCTTGCTTGTTGGGAACACAAAGTTTCTTTTCAGTTGCTAACTACACTACATACATATATACGGGGATGTACGAGCTCCAACTCGGGTTTCCACTGAAAACTGCAGGAACTTCAAAAGGGCACTAGGAAACAGACTGAGAAACCAGAGTAAGAGTTTTCTCCTGCAAACATTTTCCTTTGTGCTAGATGAATGATCGTCTCTAATATGCTCTGTTCTGAGAGATAACTGTGTGTGAAGCCGTCCTTCACATAGCTTGTTGGGAACACAAAGTTTCTTTTCACTTGCCAACTCCACTCCATACATGTATATGGGGAAGTACTAGCTCCAACTCGGTTTTAGAGTGAAACTGCAAGAACATCCTACCGGCACTAGGAAACAGACTGAGAAACCAGAGTAAAAGTTACTCCTGCAACCCGTTCCCTTTGTGCTTGATGAACTAACGTCTCCCACGTGCTCAGTTCTGAGAAATTAGTGTGTGTGAAAGCCGTACTTCACCTAGCTTGTTGGGAACACAAAGTTTCTTTTCACTTGCCAACTCCACTCCATACATGTATATGGGGAAGTACTAGCTCCAACTCGGTTTTACAGTGAAAACTGGAGGAAAGTCATACCGGCACTAGGAAACAGAATGAGAAACCAGAGTAAAAGTTTCTCCTGCAACCCGTTCCCTTTGTGCTAGATGAACGAACGTCTACCCACATGCTCAGTTCTGAGAGAAAAGGGTGTGTGAAAGCCGTCCTTCATCTAGCTTGTTGGGAACACAAAGTTTCTTTTCAGTTGCAAACTCCTCTCCATACATATATATGGGGAGTTACGAGCTCCAACACGGTTTTACAGTGAAAACTGCAGGAACTTCAAACCGGCACTAGGAAAAATACTGAGAAACCAGAGTAACAGTTTCTCTTGCTACCCGTTCCATTTGTGCGAGATGAACGAACGTCTATCCACATGCTCAGTTCTGAGAGATAAGTGTGTGTGAAAGCCATCCTTCACCTAGCTTGTTGGGAACCCAAAGTTTCTTTTCAGTTGCAAACGCCACTCCATACATATATATGGGGAGTTACGAGCTCCAACTCCGTTTTACAGTGAAAACTGCAGGAACTTCAAACCGGCACTAGGAAACAGACTGAGAAACCAGAGTAAAAGTTTCCCTGCAAGCGGTTCCCTTTGTGCTAGATGAACGAACGTCTCTCCTCATGCTCAGTTCTGAGAGATAAATGTGTGTGAAAGCCGTCCTTCACCTAGCTTGTTGGGAACACAAAGTTTCTTTTCAGTTGCAAAATCCATTCCTTACATATATATGGGGAGGTACGAGCTCCAAATCGGTTTTACAGTGAAAACTGCAGGAACTTCAAACCGGCAATAGGAAACAGACTGAGAAACCAGAGTAAAAGTTTCCCTGCAAGCCGTTCCCTTTGTGCTAGATGAACGAAAGTCTCTCCACATGCTCAGTTCTGAGAGATAAATGTGTGTGAAGCCGTCCTTCAACTAGCTTGTTTGGAACACAAAGTTTCTTTTCAGTTGCAAAATCCAATCCTTACATATAAATGGGGAGGTACGCGCTCCAAATCGGTTTTACAGTGAAAAATGCATGTAAATCACACCGGCACTAGGAAACAGACAGAAAATCAGAGTAAAATTTCTCCTGCAACCCGTTCCATTTGTGCTAGATGAACGAACGTCTCTCCACATGCTCAGTTCTGAGAGATAAGTGTCTGTGAAAGCCATCATTCAACAACTTGTTCGGAACACAAAATTTCTATTCAGTTGCAAACTCCACTCCATACATATATATAGCGTGTTAGTAGCTTCAACTCGGTTTTACAGTGAAAACTGCAGGAAATTCAAACCGGCACTAGGAAACAGACTGAGAAACCAGAGGAAAAGTTTCTCCTGCAACCCGTTCCCTTTGTGCTAGCTGAACGAACGTCTCTCCCATGCTCAAGTCTGTGAGATAAGTGTATGAAAGCCGTCCTTCATCTAGCTTGTTGGGAACACAAAGTTCCTTTTAAGTTGCAAACTCCACTCCATATATATATATGGGGAGGTAATAGCTACAACTCGGTTTTACAGTGAAAACTGTAGGAAATTCAAACCGGCACTAGGAAACAGACTGAGAGCCCAGAGTAAAATTTTCGCCTGCTACACGTTCCCATTGTGCTAGATGAACGAACGTCTCTCCACATGCTCTGTTCTGAGAGATAAGTGCGTGTGAAAGCCCTCCTTCACCTAGCTTGTTGGGAACACAAAGTTTCTTTTCAGTTGCAAACTCCACTCCATACATGTATATGGGGTGGTACTAGCTCCAACTCGGTTTTACAGTGAAAACTGCAGGAACTTCCTACCGGCACTAGGAAACAGACTGAGAAACCAGAGTAAAAGTTACTCCTGCAACCCGTTCCCTTTGTGCTTGATGAACTAACGTCTCCCACGTGCTCATTTCTGAGAGATTAGTGTTGTGAAAGCCGTACTTCACCTAGCTTTTTGGGACACAAATTTTCTTTTCACGTTGCCACTCCACTCCATACATGTATATGGGAATTACTAGCTCCAAATCGGTTTTACAATGAAAACTGGAGGAATGTCATAACCGGCACTAGGAACAGACTGGAAACCAGAGTAAAGTTTCCTGCAACCCGTTCCCTTTGTTGCTAGATGAACGAACGTCTTTCCACATGCGCAGTTCTGAGAGATAAGTGTGTGTGAAAGCCGTCCTTCACCTAACTTTTTGGAACACAATTCTTTTCAGTTGCAACTCCACTCCATACATATATGTGGGGGAGGTACTACTCCAACTCTTTTTACGGTGAAAACTGCAGGAACTTCATACCGGCATTAGAAACAGACTGAGAATCCAAGTACATGTTTCTCTTCCAACCCGTTTCATTTGTGCTAGATGACAAACGTCTCTCCACATGTTCACTTCTGAGAGCTAAGTGTGTGTGAAAGCCGTCCTTCACATAGCTTGTGGGAACACAAAGTTTTTTTCAGTTGCAAACTCCACTCCATACATATATAGAAATGGGGAGTACTAGCTCCAACACAGTTTTACAGTGAAAACTGCAGGAACTTCATAGCAGCACTAGGAAACATACTGAGAAACCAGAGTAAAATTTCTCCTACAACCTTTTTCCATTTGTTGGCTTGATGAACGAACGTCTTTCCACATGCTCAGTTCTGAGAGATAAGTGTGTGTGAAAGCTAGCCTTCAATTAGCTTGTTTGGAACTCAAAGTTTCTTTTTCAGTTGCAAACTCCTCTCCATACATATATATGGGTAGGTCGATCTCCAAGTCGGTTTTACAGTGAAAACTGCAGGAATTCAAACCGGCACTAGGAAACAACTGAGATCCAAAGTAACAGTTCTCCTGCAATCCGTTTCTTTGTGCTATGAGAACGAACGTCTCTCCACAAGCTCAGTTTCTGAGAGATAAATGTGTGTGAAAGCCGTCCTCCACTTTGCTTGTTGGGAACACAAGTTTCTTTTACTTGCTAACCCCACTCCATACATATATATGGGGAGTACGAGCTCCAACACGGTTTTTACAGTGAAACTGCAGGAACTTCAAACCGGCACTAGGAAACAGACTGAGAAACCAGAGTAAAAGTTTCCCTGCAAGCCGTTCCCTTTGTGCTAGATGAACGAACGTCTCTCCTCATGCTCATTTCTGAGAGATAATGTGTGTGAAAGCCGTCCTTCACATAGCTTGTTGGGACACAAAG
>NW_022588969.1:0-7944 GCF_009834535.1 Camelus ferus | reverse complement strand
GCCGCAGGTGGGCGGGCTCGGCTGGGCCACACCGGAGCCGCGCCAGTCCCGCGTCGTCTAAAACCACAGAAAAGGATGGAGGATTAGGCTTTCCTGCGAAGACCAGCTGAAGTGAACAAAAACTTTGGGCCTTCCTCCTTCCTTCCTTCCCCGTATCACACTCGTTCTTGGAGGAACTCGTACTGACCCCAGGAACCCTGCATTCTAAGCCCGCATCTTCTACTGCTGAACTACATATACCCTTCCCACACAGCAACTAATTCTAGGCATAGAGAACAAGAAATGCCAGCCACGTTCACAAACTTACCCAGGTATAATACGCTCCGTGTGCTCCACCAAGAGAGGTCAGTGTTTTATGATCCGTCGCTCCTGCGGAGCCACTCTCAGTCCCAGTAGCGTACTCCGGTTTTGTAATTTCGGGCTTAGTCGCCCCTACCTTGGAACACAAACAAGATAATCAGGAACCCACTTCAGATCATGTGCCTACGCTAGTCAGTCAGGTAGACAACAGTTATTTACCGAAGCTATCAGAACATAAGCCCTATCCTGGAGAAGCTGCCGGTACAATAAAGGCAGTTCTCCTCTCTGTTTCTGCCAGAGGCACAGGATCCATGAAAAGAAATCAGCACAGAAAAGTTTCAAAAGCTCTACAACTGAGGTGAACGGGTACAGTAACGCCACAAAGGACAGGAGGGTCCGCTGCTCGTGGATAGTTCAGGGAATGCTGGGAAGACCGCACTGTTTCGTAATAGAGAGATCAAGCGCAGAGGGGGGATGTGGAGGGTCTTTGGGGAAGGGCAGCCTGAGTAAAAAGAGCTGGTGGGAAACAGCGTAAGGCATTAAGGAAACTAGACTACTGTTACTTGTGGAATGGGAAGACAAAACATGCTGCCTTGAAAATGACATCACTTAATTAATTTCAAGTGAGGACGCTCAAAACAAGAACAACACCAAGATGCACCTAACATTCCCAGGGATGATTTCTTTCATATCCTCTAATGAACTGTTAGGGAAAGACCCTGAAAACAAGAATGCCCATACAGACACTGGCTTCACTAGGTGAGTCTGGAACATGAACACAAGTGCATTATCCAGTCCTACGGCATTAAACACAGAATCACATCCTAAACTCTAAGTTAAAAACATAAGTCAAAAATTCTCATCAGCAGTTGCAAACGTGAAGGTGCACACTCACACCAACCCCCGGTTTATGTCTCAGAATCCCCTGGTACTCATATAGTCACACAAGGACTTTAACATCAAGAGACTGTACCTCATCCCAGGAAGATTCTCTTCCTCTCTCTTCTGTAATGTGGCGAACTGATACACCATCTGTAAAATGTTGTTACAGGTACATTAATGAGAATATTCACGAATGTATATTAAAACCACCATGTGCATCTATCTCCGTTCGTGGATGTGTCAAAACAAAAGTGGCAGAAAAGACTTTCAAAGATTTAGAGCATTTTCTGAAAAAAATGCTTAAGTCACGGTTGGGATATATTTCAAACCAAGTAGTAAGAGGAAAACACGTAAAGAGAATGGATATGGAAGTTGGGTTTGCGCACTATGTATTTCTAACATTTGAAGTTTGCTCTTCTTTTTGATTTTTCTTTTCTTCTGTTTTTAAATGGAGGTACCGGGAATGAGCACACGGAATTCGGCATGCTAAGCAAGCATTCTATTTACAACAAACCTATGTAATTCCCCGAGTCAACTAGCTTCTCGGCATAGATAAAATAAAATACAAAACACTCTTTCACGGTTCACTGCCTTACAAAACATGTTAGTTTGCTGAAGCGCAAAAGATCTTTGAGGCCTACTTCCCCGTATCACACTATGTCTCACATCAGACCGAGTGGGAGACAGGTCTCAGGACCCTTGACTGAAGAGACCACAGGCCCCGGGTTCGGGTGTGTCTTCCATAACCGATCATCGGCTGTGGAATTTCAGGGCTCCACCCGCTGCAGACAGTGACAGGGGCGGGCTTGTCCTCCAGGGAGCCCGGAACGTTGTGTCTGTTGAAGGCCCGTGTGCAGAACCGACATGTCTGCCCTCCGTCAGAGGACCCTCTTTCCCTATAAAACAGACACCTCCCTCCGCAGGACAGGAAGGTGAAGACGCGGTCCATCAAGTGCGTCTGCTAAGGGACCAGAGGGACACGGCCGTGAGCCCAGTCACGGCCGCCCGTGCACGGGAAAGCCACGGAGAGCGATCTGCCGTTCTTCTGCAGTGACTCCAGGAAGAAACAGAGGACTATGCTTTCCTCTAACCGAGCGGAGCAGCTGGCGGTTGGGGGCGAGGTTGCACAGGGCACCAAGGGGGACCAAGTGCAGGTTCCCAGCTGGGAGACGACTGGCCGCACCCGGGGCAGGCCACGCAGTCTGGTCCTCAGAAAGTTTGGGGCCCTCCGGGCCATGGGGTGACCTGCAGGACAGAAGGGAGGGCTGGGTTGGGTGACAGACAAAAGCGTCAACACCGACTAGAGACGAAACCCAAAGCAGCAGCCGTCGGCACCGGGCACCCAACACTCCACCGGGTGCCCAGAGAGCAGCATGGTGCCACACGCTCCGCCCAGCCCTCTGGGGCCTGCCTGCAGTCTGGGCCGCACAGGGGAACACGGGGTTACGACCCTGACGCCGCACGTCGTCGTCACCACTGTCTCCAAGTGGAGGAAGCCAAGGGTCCTCCTGCCCGAGAGGCTGCACAAAGAGCTTCCAGCACACGGGCAAACTAGCGCCTTCCCAACAGCCAGCCGCACTGGGCGGGACGGCCCTCCCCGACAACTTACCCAGCTCCACGCAAGCTTGCCCGGCGCGGACCAGGAACACGGACACGGGACGGATGTGAAGAACTCATTCTCCACACGAGCAAGCAGAGCCGCACCAGGGTCACCGTTCTGCATGCAGGGCTCTGCCTGCAGGGCTCTGCCTGCAGGGCTCTGCCTACAGGACCCTGCCAGGCCCTCTCTGCCCCCTCCACACAAAGGGCCCTCCTCCCCCACGCAGGGGCTGCCCCTGGGTGCATAGAGAACTGGGGAGCTGGGCATCCCGGAGTCCTGCGGCGGAGCTGGCCAAGGGCTCCCTAGGGGACATGGCTGTCCTCAGAAAAGACTCAGGATCCGCTACAATCATCCCTATCCTCAGGGACGTCTGGATTTTACGTTCGCTACGGAACGCACCCTACCTGCGTGCTATGGGAGAGTGACGTGGGGAGTCTCAACCACACACCTGACACCAAAGGGACTGTACCAGCTCGTGCGCAAAATCCCACGGTGTGCCATGAGACCGACGAGCAGCTCTGACAGCTTCTAGGGCAGTCCCGACCCCGAGCAGGGTGGAGGACAAACACAACGTAAGCACTCTGGTTTGCATCGGAATTCCCCCGCAGGGAAGGAGGCATTTTCACGGCGGGCTTTTTCCCTTCCAGCCTCTATTCCCTACTACAAACACACCATCTCCGAGAGCCAGGCTTTTCTGCCCAGGGTACAACTGGAGGCAGCGGCCAAGACACACTAACCTCCCGAGATAAGACAGTGTCGGGCTGTGAAGTTTACCACATCCAGGAAGACTCCAAGTTGCACAAAGCACACCGTATAAAGCTGGAGGGAGGGCTTTGCCCCTTTTCCAGTTACCAGGATCTGAATGGACATTCTAAACAGGAGAATCACCTGGCCTGAGCCGGGAAACCAGTCAAAAGAACGACGACACAGTAATCCGTCTCAGTGACCCAGGAGCAGCCCTAGGTGCAGGAGGTCAGGAAAGAGTCAGCCGAGCCAGGAGAAGTCAGTGTGGAGCGAGGGCTCACTCTCCTCACGCTGCTTCGAGAAACCCACAGTCAATGTCTGCGGGCCCCGGCTCCTAAGCACTCCCTCATGGCTCCTGCAGGCACAAGCCAAGGCGACGGGCTCCCGGGAGAAACAGCCCACTGGCTCCTGGGCAAGAGTTTTGAGTCTGAAAAAGGCAGCGACACGCCACGCCAGACCCGTCACAGGACACACAGTCTGCAGACGAGGCCAGGAACGGCTGCCGGGAGAACGGGAAGATCACCTTTCCCAGGACGAGGCCCAACAGAGCATGACCACCCCACTTCCCTGGGCCTCCGGGGCCGCCGCAGGTGGGCGGGCTCTGCCGGGCCACACCGGAGCCGCGCCAGGTCCCGCGTCGGCTAAAAACCACAGAAAAGGATGGAGGATTAGGCTTTCCTGCGAAGACACTGCTGAAGCGAAACAAAAACTTTGGGCCTTCCTTCCTTCCTTCCTTCCCCGTATCACACTCGTTTCTTGGAGGAACTGGATACTGACCCCAGGAACACTTGCATTCTAAGCCCGCATTCTATCTACTGCTGAGCTACATATACCCTTCCCCCCAGAGCACACTAGTTTCTAGGCACAGAGAACAAGAAATGCCAGCCACGTTCACAAACTTACCCAGTGTATAATAAGCTCCGTGTGCTCCACCAAGAGAGGTCAGTGTTTTATGATCCGTCAGCTCCTGCGGAGCCACTTCTACAGTCCCAGTAGCGTACTCCGGTTTTGTAATTTCGGGCTTAGTCGCCCCTACCTAGGAACACAAAACAAGATAAATCAGGAACCGAACTTCAGATCATGTGCCTACGCTTAGTCAGTCAGGTAGACAACAGTTATTTACCGAAGCTATCAGAACATAAGCCCTATCCTGGGAGAAGCTGGCGGTACAAATAAAAGGCAGATTCTCCTCTCTGTTCTGCCAGAGGCACAGGATCCATGAAAACAAATCAGCACAGAAAAGTTTCAACAGCTCTACAACTGAGGTGAACGGGTACAGTAACGCCACAAAGGACAGGAGAGTCCGCTGCACGTGGATAGCTCAGGGAATGCTGGGAAGACCGCACTGTTTCGTAAAAGAGAGATCCAGAGCAGAGGTGGGATGTGGAGGGGCTTTGGGGAAGGGCAGCCTGAGTAAAAGAGCTGGTGGGAAACAGCGTAAGGCATTAAGGAAACTAGACCACTGTTACTGGCGGTGGAATGGGAAGACAAAACATGCTGCCTTGAAAATGAAACATCACTTAATTAATTTCAAGTGAGGACGGCTAAAACAAGAACCAACACCAAGATGCACCTAACTTTCCCAGGGATGAATTTCTTTTCAATATCCTCTAATGAACTGTTAGGGAAAGACCCTGAAAACAAGAATGCCCATACAGACACTGGCTTCACTAGGTGAGTCTGGAACATGAACACAAGTGCATTATCCAGTCCTACGGCATTAAACACAGAATCACATCCTAAACTGTAAGTTAAAAACATAAGTCAAAAATTCTCATCAGCAGTTGCAAACGTGAAGATGCACACTCACACCAACCCCCGGTTTATGTCTCAGAATCCCCTGGTACTCATATAGTCACACAAGGACTTTAACATCAAGAGACTGTACCTCATCCCAGGAAGATTCTCTTCCTCTCTCTTCTGTAAAGTGGCGCACTGACACACCATCTGTAAAATGTTGTTACAGGTACATTAATGAGAATATTCACGAATGTATATTAAAACCACCATGTGCGTCTATCTCCGTTCGTGGATGTGTCAAAACAAAAGTGGCAGAAAAGACTTTCAAAGATTTAGAGCATTTTCTGAAAAAAATGCTTAAGTCACGGTTGGGATATATTTCAAACCAAGTAGTAAGAGGAAAACACGTAAAAGAATGGATATGGAAGTTGGGTTTGCGCACTATGTATTTCTAACATTTGAAGTTTGCTCTTCTTTTTGATTTTTTCTTTTCTTCTGTTTTTAAATGGAGGTACCGGGAATGAGCACACGGAATTCGGCATGCTAAGCAAGCATTCTATTTACCACTAACCTATGTAATTCCCCGAGTCAACTAGCTTCTCGGCATAGATAAAATAAAATACAAAACACTCTTTCACGGTTCACTGCCTTACAAAACATGTTAGTTTGCTGAAGCGCAAAAGATCTTTGAGGCCTACTTCCCCGTATCACACAATGTCTCACATCAGACCGAGTGGGAGACAGGTCTCAGAACCCTTGACTGAAGAGACCACAGGCCCCGGGTTCGGGTGTGTCTTCCATAACCGATCATCGGCTGTGGAATTTCAGGGCTCCACCCGCTGCAGACAGTGACAGGGGCGGGCTTGTCCTCCAGGGAGCCCGGAACGTTGTGTCTGTTGAAGGCCCGTGTGCAGAACCGACACGTCTGCCCTCCGTCAGAGGACCCTCTTTCCCTATAAAACAGACACCTCCCTCCGCAGGACAGGAAGGTGAAGACGCGGTCCATCAAGTGCGTCTGCTAAGGGACCAGAGGGACACGGCCGTGAGCCCAGTCACGGCCGCCCGTGCACGGGAAAGCCACGGAGAGCGATCTGCCGTTCTTCTGCAGTGACTCCAGGAAGAAACAGAGGACTATGCTTTCCTCTAACCGAGCGGAGCAGCTGGCGGTGGGGGGCGAGGTTGCACAGGGCACCAAGGGGGACCAAGTGCAGGTTCCCAGCTGGGCGACGACTGGCCGCACCCGGGGCAGGCCACGCAGTCTGGTCCTCGGAAAGTTTGGGGCCCTCCGGGCCATGGGGTGACCTGCAGGACAGAAGGGAGGGCTGGGTTGGGTGACAGACAAAAGCGCCAACACCGACTAGAGACGAAACCCAACGCAGCAGCCGTCGGCACCGGGCACCCTACACTCCACCGGGTGCCCAGAGAGCAGCATGGTGCCACACGCTCCGCCCAGCCCTCTGGGGCCTGCCTGCAGTCTGGGCCGCACAGGGGAACACGGGGATACGACCCTGACGCCGCACGTCGCCGTCACCACTGTCTCCAAGTGGAGGAAGCCAAGGGTCCTCCTGCCCGAGAGGCTGCACAAAGAGATTCCAGCACACGGGCAAACTAGCGCCTTCCCAACAGCCAGCCGCTCTGGGCGGGACGGCCCTCCCCGTCAACTTACCCAGCTCCACGCAAGCTTGCCCGGCGCGGACCAGGAACACGGACACGGGACGGATGTGAAGAGCTCATTCTCCACACGAGCAAGCAGAGCCGCACCAGGGTCACCGTTCTGCATGCAGGGCTCTGCCTGCAGGGCTCTGCCTGCAGGGCTCTGCCTGCAGGACCCTGCCAGGCCCTCTCTGCCCCCTCCTCACAAAGGGCCCTCCTCCTCCACGCAGGGGCTGCCCCTGGGTGCATAGAGCCCTGGGGAGCTGGGCATCCCGGAGTCCTGCGGCGGAGCTGGCCAAGGGCTCCCGAGTGGACAAGGCTGTCCTCAGAAGTGACTCAGGCTCCGCTACAATCATCCCTATCCTCAGGGACGTCTGGATTTTACGTTCGCTACAGAATGCACCCTACATGCGTGCTATGGGAGAGTGACGTGGGGAGTCTCAACCACACACCTGACACCAAAGGGACTGTACCAGCTCGTGCGCAAAACCCCACGGTGTGCCATGATTCCTACGAGCAGCTCTGACAGCTTCCAGGGCAGGCCTGACCCGGCGCAGGTTGGGGGACAAACACAAAGTACGCAATCTGGTGCGCAACAGAATTCCCCCGCAGGGAAGGAGGCATTTTCACGGCGGGTTCCTTTCCCTTCCAGCATCTATTCCCTACTACAAATGCACCATCTCCGAGAGCCAGGCTTTCTGCCCAGGGACAACTGGAGGCAGCGGCCAAGACACACCTTACCTACCCGAGAAATACCAGTGTCTGATCTGTGGACGTTTACCTCCACACCCAGGGAGTAGCTTCCAAGTTGCACAAAGAACACTGTACAAAGCTGGAGGGAGGGCTTTGCCCATTTTCCAGTTACCATGTGAATGGACATTCTAAACAGGAGAATCACCTGGCCGAGCCGGGAACACCCCTGAGCCGGTCCATCAAAAGAACGACGACACAGAATCCGTCTCAGTGACCAGGAGCAACCGTAGGTGCAGGATGTCAGGAAGGAGTCAGCCGAGCCAAGGGAAGTC
>NW_022588968.1:0-7954 GCF_009834535.1 Camelus ferus | reverse complement strand
AACTTGTGTTCTCAACAAGCTAGGTGAAGGACGGCTTTCACCAACAGATATCTCTCAGAAATGAGCATGTGGAGAGACGTTCTTTCATCTAGCCCAAAAGGAAACCGTTTGCAGGGGAAAACTTTACTCTGGTTTCTCAGTCTGTTCCTAGTGCCGGTTTGAAGTTCCTGCAGTTTTCACTGTAAACCGGGTTGGGCTAGTACACCCATATATATGTATGGAGCGGATTTTGCAACTGAAAGGAAACTTTGTGTTCCCAACAAGCTAGGTGAAGGACGGCTTTCACACAACATTTCTCTCAGAAATGAGCATGTGGAGAGACGTTCGTTCATCGAGCACAAATGGAACGGGTGGTGCAGAAGAAACTTTACTCTGGTTTTCTCAGTCTGTTTCTACTGCCGGTTTGAATTTCCTGCAGTTTTCACTGTAAAACCGAGTTGGAGCTAGTACTTACCCATATATATGTATGGAGTAAAGTTTGCAAGTGAAAAGAAACTTTGTGTTCCCAACAAGCTAGTTGAAGAACGGCTTCTACACAAACTTATCTCTCAGAACTGAGCATGTGGAGAGACTTTCTTTCATCTAGCACAAAGGGAACGAGTTTCAGGGGAAACTTTTACTCTGGTTTCTCAGACTGTTTCCTAGTGCCGGTTTGAAGTTCCTGCAGTTTTCACTGTAAAACAGAGTTGGTGCTAGTACCTCCGCATATATATGTATGGTGTGGTGTTTGCAAGTGAAAAGAAACTTTGTGTTCCCAACAAGCTAGTTGAAGGACGGCTTCCACAGCACTAACTCTCAGAACTGAGCATGTGGAGAGACGTTCGTCATCTAGCACAAAGGGAACGGGTTTTAGGAGAAACTTTTACTTGCTTTCTCAGTCTGTTTCCTAGTGCCGTTTGAAGTTCCTGCAGTTTTCTCTGTAAAAACAGAGTTGGAGCTAGAGTACTCCCCATATATAGATGAGTAGAGTTGGCAAGTGAAAAGAAACTTTGTGTCCCAACAAGCTAGGTGAAGGACGGCTTCCACACACACTTATCTCTCAGAACTGAGCATGTGGAGAGGACGTTCGTCATCTAGCACAAAGGGAACGGGTTTTAGGAGAAACTTTTTCTCTGTTTCTCAGTCTGTTTCCTATGCCGGTTTGAAGTTCCTGCAGTTTCACTGTAAAAACCGAGTTGGGAGCTAGTACCTCACCATATAGGTATGGAGTGAGTTTGCAAGTGAAAAGGAAAACTTGTGTTCTCAACAAGCAAGGTGAAGGACGGCTTTCACACACAGATATCTCTCAGAAATGAGCATGTGGAGAGACGTTCGTTAATCTAGCACAAAGGAACGTTTGCAGGGGAACTTTACCTGGTTTCTCAGTCTGTTTCCTTACTGCCGGTTTGAAAGTTCCTGCAGAATTTCACTGTAAACCGAGTTTGGAGCTAGTACCCTCACCATATATATGTATGGAGTGGATTTGCAACTTAAAAGAAAACTTTGTGTTCCCAACAAGGCTAGGTGAAGGACGGCTTCCACACACACTTATCTCTTCAGAAACTGAGCACGTGTAGAGAAGTTCTTTCATCTAGCACAAAGGAACGGGTTGCAGGGGAAACTTTACTCTGGTTTCTCAGTCTGTTTCCTAGTGCCGGTTTGAAGTTCCTGCAGTTTCACTGTAAAACCGAGTGGGGCTAGTACGTCCCAATATATATGTATGGATTGGATTTTTGCAACTGAAAAGAAACTTTGTGTTCCCAACAAGCTAGGTGAAGGACGGGGCTTTCACACACACATATCTCTCAGAAATGAGCATTGTGGAGGAGACTTCGTTGCATCTAGCACAAATGGAACGGGTTGCAGGGGAAACTTTTACTCTGGTTTCTCAGTCTGTTTCCTAATGCCGGTTTGAAGTTTCCTGCAGTTTTCACTGTAAAACCGAGTTGGAGCTAGTACCTCCCAGTATATATTATGGAGTGGTAGTTTGCAACTGAAAGAAACTTTGTGTTTCCCAACAAGCTAGTTGAAGGACGGCTTCCACACACACTTATCTCTCAGAACTGAGCATGTGGAGAGACGTTCGTTCATCTAGCACAAGGGAACGGGTTGCAGGGAGAAACTTTTACTCTGGTTTCTCAGTCTGTTTCCTAGTGCCGGTTTGAAGTTTCTGCAGTTTTCACTGTAAAACCGAGGTGGAGCTAGTACTCTCCCCATATATATGTATGGAGTAGAGTTTGCCAAATGAAAAGAAACTTTGTGTTCCCAACAAGCTAGTGAAGGACGGCTTTCCAACACACTTATCTCTCAGAACTGAGCATGTGGAGAGACGTTCGTTCATCTAGCACAAAGGGAACGGGTTGCAGGAGAAACTTTTACTCTGGTTTCTCAGTCTGTTTCCTAGTGCCGGTTTGAAGTTCCTGCAGTTTTTCACTGTAAAACCGAGTTGGAGCTAGTACCTCCCCATAATATGTATGGAGTGGATGTTGCAACTGAAAAGAAACTTTGTGTTCCTACAAGCTAGGTGACGGACGGCTTTCACACACACATTATCTCTCAGAACTGAGCATGTGGAGAGACGTTCGTTCATCTAGCACAAAGGGACGGGTTGCAGGAGAAACTTTTACTCTGGTTTCTCAGTCTGTTTCCTACGTGCCGGTTTGAAGTTCCTGCAGTTCTTCACTGTAAAACCAGAGTTGGAGCTAGTACTTCCCCATATATATGTATGGAGTAGAGTTTGCAAGTGAAAAGAAACTTTGTGTTCCCAACAAGCTAGGTGAAGGACGGCTTCACACACACTTATCTCTCAGAACTGAGCATGTGGAGAGACGTTCGTTCATCTAGCACAAAGTGAACGGGTTTCAGGAGAAACTTTTTCTCTGGTTTCTCAGTCTGTTTCCTACTGCCGGTTTGAAGTTCCTGCAGTTTTCACTGTAAAACCGAGTTGGGGCTAGTACGTCCCCATATATATGTATGGAGTGTATTTGCAAACTGAAAAGTAACTTTGTGTTCCCAACAACTAGGTGAAGGACGGCTTTCACACACACATATCTCTCAGAAATGAGCATGTGGAGAGACGTTCGTCCATTCTAGCACAACTGGAAACGGGTTGCAGGGGAAATTTTACTCTGGTTTCTCAGTCTGTTTCCTACTGCCGGTAGAAGTTCCTGCAGTTTTTCACTGTAAAACCAGAGTTGAGCTAGTACTTCCCCCATATATATATATGGAGTAGAGTTTTGCAAGTGAAAAGTAACATTGTGTCCCAACAAGCTAGGTGAAGGACGGCTTCACACACACTTATCTCTCAGAACTGAGCCTGTGGAGAGACGTTCGTTCATCTAGCACAAAGGGAACGGGTTGCAGGGGAAACTTTTACTCTGGTTTCTCAGTCTGTTTCCTAGTGCCGGTATGAAGTTCCTGCAGTTTTCACTGTAAAACCGAGTTGGGGCTAGTACGTCCCCATATATAAGTATGGATTGGATTTTGCAACTGAAAAGAAACTTTGTGTTCCCAACAAGCTAGGTGAAGGACGGCTTTCACACACACATATCTCTCAGAAATGAGCATGTGGAGAGACGTTCGTTCATCTAGCACAAATGGAACGGGTTGCAGGGGAAACTTTTACTCTGGTTTCTCAGTCTGTTTCCTAATGCCGGTTTGAAGTTCCTGCAGTTTTCACTGTAAAACCGAGTTGGAGGTAGGTCTTCCCCGTATATATATATGGATTAGAGTTGGCAAATTAAAAGAAACTTTGTGTTCCCAACAAGCTAGTTGAAGGACGGCTTCCAACACACACCTATCTCTCATGAACTGAGCATGTGGAGAGACGTTCGTTCATCTAGCACAAAAGGGAACGGGTTGTAGGGAAACTTTTACTCTTGTTTCTCAGTCTGTTTCAAGTGCCGGTTTTGAAGTTCCTGCAGTTTTCACTGTAAAACAGAGTTGGAGCTAGTACTTCCCCATATATATGTATGGAGTAGAGTTTGCAAGTGAAAAAGAAACTTTGTGTTCCCAACAAGCTAGGTGAAGGACGGCTTCCACACACACTGTATCTCTCAGTAACGGAGCATGTGGAGAGACGTTCGTTTCATCTAGCACAAAGGGAACGGTTTCAGGAGAAACTTTTCTCTGTTTCTCAGTCTGCTTTCCTACTGCCGGTTTGAATTTCCTGCAGTTTTCACTGTAAAACCGAGTTGGAGCTAGTACTTCCCCATAGATATGTATGGAGTAGAGTTTGCAAGTGATAAAGTAACTTTGTGTCCCAACAAGCTAGGTGAAGGACGGCTTCCACACACACATATCTCTCAAGAAATGAGCATGGTGGAGAGACGTTCGTTCATCTAGCACAATGGAACGGGTTGTCAGGAAACTTTACTCTGGTTTCTCAGTACTGTTTCATAGTGCCGGTTTCAAGTTCCTCAGTTTTCACTGTAAAACCGAGTTGGAGCTAGTACCTTCCCCATATATATGTATGGAGTGGAGTTTTCCAACTGAAAAGAAACTTTGTGTCCCAACAAGCTAGGTGAAGGACGGCTTTCACACACATATATCTCTCAGAAATGAGCATGTGGAGAGACGTCTTTTCATCTAGCACAAACTGGGAACGGGTTGCAGGAGAAACTTTTACTCTGGTTTGCTCAGTCATGTGTCCGTAGTGCCGGGTTTGAAGTTCCTGCAGTTTTCACTGTAAAACCGAGTTGGAGCTTGTACATCACCATATAATGTATGGAGTGGTTTTTGCAATGAAAAGAAAACTTTGTGTCTCAACATGCTAGGTGAAGGACGGCTTTCACACCACACATATCTCTCAGAAATTAGCATGTGAGAAGGACGTTCGTTCATCTAGACAAGGGAACCTTTTGGAGGGGAAACCTTTACTTGGTTTCTCAGTCTGTTTCCTAGTGCCGGTTTGAAGTTCCTGCAGTTTCACTGTAAAACGTGTTGGAGAGCTAGTACTTCCCCTATATATGTATGGAGTAGAGTTTGCAATTGAAAAGAAACTTTATGTTCCCAACAAGCTAGGTGAAGGACGGCTTCCACACACACTTGTCTCTCAGAACTGAGCATGTGGAGAGACGTTCGTTCATCTAGCAAAAATGGAACGGGTTTCAGGAGAAACTTTTACTCTGTATTCTCAGTCTGTTTCCTAGTGCCGATTTGAAGTTCCTGCAGTTTTCACTGTAAAACCGAGTTGGGGCTAGTACGTCCCCATATATATGTATGGAGTGGATTTTGCAACTGAAAAGGAACTTTGGTTCTCAACATGCTAGGTGAAGGCGGCTTTCACACACACATATCTTCTCAGAAATGAGCATGTGGAGAGACGTTCGTCATCTAGCACAAATGTAACGGTTTGTAGGGGAAACTTTTACTCTGGTTTCTCAGTATGTTCCTACTGCCTGTTTGAAGTTCTGCGGTTTTTCACAGTAAAACCGAGTGGAGTTAGTACTTCCCCATATATGTAGGAGAAGATTTTGCAAGTGAAAAGAAACTTTGTGTCCCAACAAGCTAGGTGAAGGACGGCTTCCACACACACATATGTCTCAGAACTGAGCATGTGGAGAGACGTTCGTTCATCTAGCACAAATGGACCGGGTTTCAGGAGAAATTTTACTCTGGTTTCTCAGACGTTTCCTATGCCGGTTTGAAAATTCCTGCAGTTTTCAATGTAAAACCGAGTTGGAGGTAGTACTTCCCCATATATATGTATGGATTAGAGTTGGCAAATTAAAAGAAACTTTGTGTTCCCAACAAGCTAGTTGAAGGACGGCTTCCACACACACCTATCTCAAACTGAGCATGTGGAGAGACGTTCGTTCATCTAGCACAAAGGGAACGGGTAGTAGGAGAAACTTTTACTCTGGTTTCTCAGTCTGTTTCCAAGTGCCGGTTTGAAGTTTCCTGCAGTTTTCACTGTAAAACAGAGTGGAGCTAGTACTTCCCCATATATATATGGAGTAGAGTTTGCAAGTGAAAAGAAACTTTGTGTTCCCACAAGCTAGGTGAAGGACGGCTTCCACACACACTTATCTTCAGAACTGAGCATGTGGAGAGACGTTCGTCATCTAGCACAAATGGAACGGGTTTCAGGAGAAACTTTTTCTCTGGTTTCTCAGTCTGTTTCCTACTGCCGGTTTGAAGTTCCTGCAGTTTTCACTGTAAAACCGAGTTGCAGCTAGTACTTCCCCATACATATGTATGGAGTAGAGTTTGCAAGTGAAAACAAACTTTGTGTTTCCAACAAGCTAGGTGAAGTACGGCTTCCACACACACTTATCTCTCAGAACTGGGTATGTGGAGAGACGTTCGTTCATCTAGCACAAATCAAACGGTTTGCAGGAGAAACATTTACTCTGGTTTCTCAGTCTGTTTCCTACTGCCGGTTTGAAGTTCCTACAGTTTTCACTGTAAAACAGAGTTGGAGCTAGTACCTCCCCATATATATGTATGGAATGGAGTTTCCAACTGAAAGAAACTTTGTGTTCCTAACAAGCTAGGTGAAGGAAGGCTTTCACCCACATATATCTCTCAGAAATGAACATGTGGAGAGACTTTCTTTCATCTAGCACAAAGGGAACGGGTTCAGGAGAACTTTTACTCTGGTTTCTCAGTCTGTTTCCTAGTGGCCGGTTTGAAGTTCCTGCAGTTTTCACTGTAAAACCGAGTTGGAAATTGTACTTCCCCATATATATGTATGGAGTAGAGTTGGCAAATGAAGAGAAACTTTGTGTTCCCAACAAGCTAGTTGAAGGACGGCTTCAACACACACCTATCTCTCAGAACTGAGCATGTGGAGAGACGTTCGTTCACCTAGCACGAAGGGAACGGGTTGTGGGAGAAACTTTTACTCTGGTTTCTCAGTCTGTTTCCAAGTGCCGGTTTGAACTTCCTGCAGTTTTCACTGTAAAACAGAGTTGCAGCTAGTACTTCCCCATATATACATATGGAGTAGAGTTTGCAAGTGAAAAGAAACTTAGTGTTCCCAACAAGCTAGGTGAAGGACGGCTTCCACACACACTTATCTCTCAGAAACTGAGCGGATGTGGAGAGACTTCGTTCATCTAGTACAAAGGCAACGGGTTTCAGGAGAAACTTTTCTCTGGTTTCTCAGTCTGTTTCCTATGCCGGTTTGAAGTTCCTGCAGTTTTCACTGTAAAACCGAGATGGAGCTAGTACCTCACCGTATATATGTACGGAGTGATGTTTGCAAATGAAAAGAAACTTTGTGTTCTCAACAAGCTAGGTGAAGGACGGCTTTCACACACAGATATCTCTCAGAAATGAGCATGTGGAGAGACGTTCTTTCATCTAGCACAAAAGGAACCGTTTGCAGGGGAAACTTTTACTCTGGTTTCTCAGTCTGTTTCCTAGTGCCGGTTTGAAGTTCCTGCAGTTTTCACTGTAAAACCGAGTTGGGGCTAGTACCACCCCATATATATGTATGGAGCGGATTTTGCAACTGAAAGGAAACTTTGTGTTCCCAACAAGCTAGGTGAAGGACGGCTTTCACACACACATTTCTCTCAGAAATGAGCATGTGGAGAGACGTTCGTTCATCTAGCACAAATGGAACGGGTTGCAGGAGAAACTTTTACTCTGGTTTCTCAGTCTGTTTCCTACTGCCGGTTTGAATTTCCTGCAGTTTTCACTGTAAAACCGAGTTGGAGCTAGTACTTACCCATATATATGTATGGAGTAAAGTTTGCAAGTGAAAAGAAACTTTGTGTTCCCAACAAGCTAGTTGAAGAACGGCTTCTACACACACTTATCTCTCAGAACTGAGCATGTGGAGAGACTTTCTTTCATCTAGCACAAAGGGAACGAGTTTCAGGGGAAACTTTTACTCTGGTTTCTCAGACTGTTTCCTAGTGCCGGTTTGAATTTCCTGCAGTTTTCACTGTAAACAGAGTTGGTGCTAGTACCTCCGCATATATATGTATGGTGTGGTGTTGCAAGTGAAAGAAACTTGTGTTCC
>NW_022588967.1:0-7973 GCF_009834535.1 Camelus ferus | reverse complement strand
GTTGGAAGATCCCATGCATGTAGCTGAAGGTCACAGAGGCTTTCCTGCAAATGAGTTGCCACATATTTTCTCACTTTTGTAAAGACAGTTCAACATCTGAGAATACCATGATTCATTGTGCAGTAGAGGCCAAGATTTTGTGGACAATTGAAATAGACCCATTTCCCAAATACCTAAATAATCTGTCTTGCAATGAAGTATATGGGGTGAATTTTCTTCAATCGTGCTTTCTCCAAAATTGAGAATTGCTACAGGATATATTGAACTGAAGCACGACTCATTCAGGAGAGGGTACATACAAAGCTGCCTTCTTTTGTGCTATCTTCATATTGAAGTTATCATGAGATCTGAAGTAAATTTTCTGAGTTCAATGAAAAACAGTGTCTTACACAAATGTGTAGATGGACTCACTTCCATCCCTGAAAATCAATGTGTCCCTGATGAGGCAGTGCAGTGAAAATTGGCCCACATTATATTCCTCCAAGTAGGGAAATTTCTGAAGGTGAATTTTCCCTAAAGTAAACCTGAAAAGGTTTCTTTGCACCAAAAACTTAGCATTCCTAATAGCTTTCCAAATTTGGCTGAGCTGATATGTGATTCTTAATGTCATATTCCCAGAGGTACCTTCAGAACATTTAGGGGACCTCAGGCCAAACATGGAATCCCTGTTTTTTCATCAGTCCCAGAATGGAATTTCCCAAGACCCTTCATTCCCCAAAATAACCATATATGAAGCATCTGTATGCAGCTGATATGAACTGAAGATGACTTTCTAGAGAACATTCTTTGCAACTTTGGATTCTTTCTGTGAACAGTGAAATTCAAGGGGAAGCTGATGTACTAAGGATGAACTTGAGCAGAAGCCTCTCAGAGTCGGACGGAACGTTCTTCCCCTTAGGCAAAATTCTGAGCTTCAAAAGCCTGGGATAAAGTCAACTTAACCTCTCTCCAAGCGCATCCCATATTTGCAGGATTTTAAAAACTGAGGGGCAAAGAGCCTCCTATCTAGTAGACGGTTTCACATGATTCTTGATCTCGCCGTCAACTGATGTGAATCAGAATGCATTCGAATTTGACTGAAGATGAGGAATAAAGGCAGGTTGCATTGAAATCTTACAGAATATGGTGATAGCCTTGAATGCCAAAGAGAGAAGACACATATTTAAAAAATGGCAGAAGATTGAAAAATTCCTCATGTGTTTGAGCCTAAAGAGGGAAAAGAAGGGCTGTGGGGATTCCCTCCTTGTGAATTAGTGGCAAAGGAAGACTGGGTGCATCTAAAAGAAAGTGGTTTCTCCTGTCCATGTAGTCCTTTCAGCAAGTGAAAATTTGCTTGATCGAGACGTTCAGTGAGCTGAACATGGAGATTTCCCTGAGGGTTTCAATGCACAGCCTCCATCACTAGTAAGACATAGGATTGTTTCTGAATCCCCCAAACTTGAGATCCCAACTAGGCAGAAGGGTGTTCACACACACAGTCTTTCCTCTAGTGACAGAAACCAACAGATGCATTGCACAGTACCTCTTCCTTAAGAGACAACCTGACAGAAATGTTTCCAACTTAGTGAGCAATTGTCTAATACAACCGAGGCAGAGATGAAGTGATCTACTCACTGCCGAGAGTGTTAGAAAGCATATCTGAGCTTGTAGTTATGCCTGATTCCAAACTCACAAACAGTCCCTGTTCATGACAGTGCAGATGAGGGCCATTGACTTGCACTCATTTTATTCCCAGTATGAGTCAAGTGCCAACGTTTGGGTTGATGTGGGGCGTAATTACAAGACCCATTCAAACAATCTTCTTTGCACTTTCATTTGGGTGCTTACAGTAAGCAGTGTCTAGTGAGGGGATGTCGCTCTGCCAAAGAGGACCTGGCGCCCAGCTCCTTCATGGCAGGAACATATATTTTTTGGGGAAACTGGAAATCATTGCTCATGATGAGGCCTGCAAGATTGTTGCATATTTTCCACTTGATTCCCAAGTGGGACGATTGCTGAGATTTGGATCAATAAGCTGGGTATGAAGAGATCTTCTCCCACTTCAGCCACTGTTGTTGGCATGCTCTCCAAAAACGTTTTCAAGCTGGGTTCAATTGGACAAATCAAGATCATGTTTAGAGAAACTGCTTCAGAACTGAGACATAGGCTTCTTTCACATTCACAGAAACCAATTTTTCCCCAAAAGGCACAGGAGACAAATCATCTTTATATGTTTTATTTTGAGCAGCAAACATGTTGGAAGGTCTCGTGCATATAGCCAAAGTTCATAGAGACTCTCCTACAAATGGCTTTCAGCATTCACTCTCTCTTTCATAAAGTTAGTTCAACATAAGTGAGAAACTGTGACTGCATGTGAAATAGGAGCCAAGACATTGAGGAACACTGACCACAAGCCATTTCCCCAACTGCCAGAATTCAATGACTTGCAAAAAAATATGAAGGTTTGAAATTTTCTTCAAAACATGCCTTATCCAAAATTGAGACTTGTTATAGGATATATTTGAACCCAAGCACACATTTAGTAGAGTTACAATTCAATTTGTCCTTCTCCTCTTGTTGGGTTCTCCCTACAACGAAATCTTCTTAATGCCTGAAGAGGAAACTATCTATGCTGGATGATGAAGAGAGGGTCTTATCCGAATGTAAATGGGTTCACTTCCTTCTCTTGAAGCTCAAATGTGTTCCCAACAAAGGCAGTGAAATGATATACTGGTCCATGTCATATGCCTCCAAATAGGGAAATTACAGAAAGGTGAATTTCACCTGAAATAACACTGAAGAAGGATTCCTCTGCACTAACATTCAGCATTCCTCATAGATTTTGAAAAGCTGGGTTGAATCAGCTGAGATGAGGTGCCTAATGTCACCTTGCCAGAAGAACCTTCACAAAATGGAGGGGCACCTCAGGCCATGTATGAAAATCCCTGCTTTTGCCATCAATTCCCAAGAAGGGATTATCCCATGGCCATTTGTTTCCTGAAATGAAACTCAAGAAAAGCATTTTAGTTGAAAGTGGACACCAATTGCAAGAAGACTGCTAGCAGTATTCTTTGCTTCTTCCCTTGCATGCCTTCTGTGGACATTGCAAAACATGGAGAAACTGGGATAAAGAGGATAAACTTGTGAAAAGGCCTTTCCAAGTATGCAAGAAAAGTACTTGCCATTGTGCTTGCTGTACCAAAAGCTTGGATCATGTCAACTCACCTGACCCCAAATTCTTTCCAAAGAGTGAAAGATTCTAAAACATGTGGAACACAGGGCATCCTATCTAGGATATACTCTCACAAGAATCTTTGTCTCACCATAATTTCATGCCACCTAGAATGCATTTCAAGATGGCTGAAGTTGAGGAAGTAAAGTCAGGTTACAGTGAAATCTTATGGAATGTGAAGACAGGCTCATAATCCAAAGACAGATGACTCACATTTGAAAAATGGCAGAAGACTGAAAACTTCCACATATGCTCAATTCCAAGATGGGAACAGGTTTCCAAGATTGGGTGCAGCTAACACAAAGTGTTTCATTCTGTCCAAGTAGTCCTTTCAGCAAGTGGAAATTTGCTTGAATGAGAAGTTAAGTGGGGAGATCTTGAGAATTCACAGTGTGTTTTAATGTGTGGCCTCAATCACAAGTTAGATGTAGGATGGGTCCTCAATCCCACCACTTATGTGATCCGAACAAGGAAGAAGGAGGTTTCCCACACACACACTTTCCTCTAGTGACAAATACCTAAA
Organism: Camelus ferus; assembly: GCF_009834535.1. NCBI lineage: Eukaryota > Metazoa > Chordata > Mammalia > Artiodactyla > Camelidae > Camelus > Camelus ferus. Next base: position 4,239 of record NW_022588967.1, on the reverse strand, counting down.
AGTTGCATTGCACAGCCCCTCATTTTCAAGAGACATTCCATCGACAAGTTTCCATGTTCGCAGGTGAATTTCCTAAAGACAATTCAAAAGGAGATGAAGAGAGCAGACTCAATGTGAGTGTGTGAGATGGCCTATCAGAACTTGGATTTTGGCTCATTTCCCTAACACAAAAATTCTCTTATCCAACACCGTAGGTGAAGGAATTTTTCGCACTCATTGTATTCCCAAGCTGCATCATCTGGACATAAGGTTGATCTGCTGCCAATTAGAAGACCCATTCAAACAATCCTCTTCCAACCTTGCTATGAATGCTTCATATGCAACAGCTGTGTCTGCTGAGGGCTATTTGTGTTTCTATGATGAGTTGGAGTCAAGTCCATGCAGAGCAGGAACACAGGCTACTTAGGGAAAATGTGGAAAACTCAGGGCTCCACTGAGGCCTGTGAAGTTTCTCCATCTTTTCCGTTTGGTTCCCAGAGTGGAATGATTGTCTAAGATTTGGCACAAGAAGGTGGGCAGGGAGAGATCTTCCATTTCTAACACTTCTCATGGCATGTTGCCCAGGAACATTTTCAAGCTGGGTTATATTTGATAACTCAAGAAAAGTTGAGATAAATTGCTTCACAACTGGGATATAGGATTCTTTCCAAGCCACAGTAAGTGTTTTCCCATTATGGCAGAAGGCAGAAATCATCCTTACATGCTCCATTTCCATAAGGTATTACGTTGGATGATTCCATGCATGTAGGTGTAGGTCACTGAGACTATCCTGGAAATGGCTGCCACAGATTTACTCACTTTTCTAAAAGCAGATCAACATCTGAGAAAATGAGATTCCATGTGCAGTAGAGGTTTAGTTATTAGTGACCACTTGAATAGACCCATTTCCCAAATGCCTAAATTCTATGTCATGTAATGAAGTAGATGGGGCTAACTTTCTTCAAACGTGCCTTCTACAAAATTGAGAACTGTTTAAAGGATATATTGAACCAAAGCACGACATGTTTAGGAGGGAGTACATTCAAAGCTGTATTCTTTTGTGCTATTATTCATACAGAAAAATTCAAGAGAGCTGAAGTAAATTATCTGAGTTAAATGAAGAACAGAAGCCTATGAGAAGTGCAGATGGGCTCACTTCCATCCCTGAAAACCAATGTGTCCCCGATGAGGAAGTACATTAAAAATTATCCCACATTTTATTCCTTCCAAGTAGGGACTTTACTGAAGGTGAAATTCCCCATACAGTAACACTGAAGAGGGTTTCTTTGCACCAATAATTATCTTTCCTAATAGATTTCCAAAGAGCTGCTGTTGGCTGAGCTGAAATGCAGTGCTTAATGACACCTTCCCAGAGGTACCCTCATAACAATTAGGGGACTTCAGACCAAACATGCAAATCCCAGATTTTGCCACCATTTCCCAAGAAATTAGTATACCACCTGCCCTTTCTATTCACCAAATGAAACACAGGGCAAGCATTTGTTTCAAGCTGATAAGAATTGCAAGAGGATTGTTAGCAGCATCCTTTGCTTCTTCCCCTGGATGCCTTCTGTGGACATTGCAAGATCTGGAGAAGCTGGGGTACTGAGGCCGAACTCGTGTAAATGCCATTCAAGTACACATAGGCAGTAATTGACAGCAGTGCTGTGCTCTACTAAAATCTGGATCATGTCAGCTCACCCGACCACAAATTGTTTCCCTAGAGTGAAAGGTTCTAAAACCTGTGGAAAATAGGGTGTCCTATCTAAGAAATAGTCTCTCAAGGATCTTTGTCTTACCATCACTTCATGCCAGGTAGAATGAACTTGAAGAAGGATGAAGTTGAGAAAGGAAGTCAGGTTGCAGTGAAATCTTACAGACATGAAGACAGGCTTGTATGCCAAAGAAAAACTATCTCACATTTTGAAAATTTCAATAAGAATGAAAACTTCCATGTGTCCTATTCCAACATGGGAACAGGTTTCCAAGACTGGGTGCAGGAAAAACAAAGTGCTTCATTCTGTCCAAGTTGTCCTTCCAGCATGTGGAAATCTGCTTGATGGAGATATTCATAGGGGGAAACTTTGAGAATTCACAGGTGTTTTAATTCATGGCCTCACTCACAAGTTAGACATAGGATGGGTCCTCAATCCCACCACTTACCTGATCCCTACAGGGCAGAAGGATGTTTGCCACACACACTCTTTCTCTAGTGACAAATACCTACAAGATGCATTGCACAGCCCCTCATGTTCAAGAGTCATTCTGTCAACCAACTCTCCAACTTTGAAAGTGACAGTTCTAAAGACATTAAAAGAGAAGATGAATGGAGTGGATGTAATGCGATTGTGTGAGTAGGCCTATCAGTACTTGGATTCTGGCTTGCTTACCTAGCACAACATTTCTCTTAACCTGACAATGCAGAAGGAAGAAATATTTTCACACTCATTGTATTCCCAAAATGCATCATCTGTGAATTTAGGGTTGATCTGTTGGAAATTAGGACACCCGTTCCAATAATCAACTTTCCAACTTGTATAGAATACTTCATAACACCTGGGTTTTCTGAGGGGCTTTTTGTGTTTCTATGATGAGTTGGAACCAAGGCTGTTCAGGTCAGGAACACGGGATACTTAGGGAACCCATGGAAACTCAGCGCTCCCCTGAGGCCTGGGAAGTTGCTCCATCTTTTCCATTTGGTTTCCAAAGAGGAATGATTGTCTTAGAATCTGCACAATCATATGAGTAGGGAGACATCTTCTCCCACTTATATCACATATCTTGGCATGCTGTCAAGGAACATTTACAAGCTTGATTCAATTTGATATCTTGAGACAAAATTGAAAGAAATTGTTTCAGAACTGGGATATTGACTTATTTACATATCACTGAAAATGTTTTCCCCATGACGGCACAAGGAAAAATCATCCTTACCACTTTCATTTCCATACAGTAACATGTTGGAAGATTCCATGCATGTAGGAGAAGGTCACAGAGACTTTCCTGCAAACGGCTTGCCACAGATTTTCTCACTTTTGTAAAGGCAGTTCAACATCTGAGAAAATCGTGATTCAATGTGCAGGAGAAGACAAAGTTTTGTGGACCATTGAAATAGACCAATAGACCCATTTCTCAAATGCCTAAAAAGTCTGTCTTGCATGAAGTAGATGGGGCTAATTTTCTTCAAACTTGCCTTCTCCAAAATTGAGAACTGTTACAGGACATATTGAACCAAAGCATGACCCATTCAGGAGAGAGTTCTCACAAAGCTGTGATATAAGATATTACAGAATTTTTTAGATAATATTCCTACAAAACAGCTCATGAGAGCTGAAGTAAATTATCTGAGTTTGATGAAGAATAGAGGCCTATGAGAATGTGCAGATGGGCTCACTTCCGTCCCTGAAACCAATGTGTCCCCAATGAGGAAGTGCAGTGAAAATTGTCCCACATCATATTCCTCCAAGTAGGGACTTTTCTGAGGGTGAATTTCCCCTAAATTAACATGAAGAGGGTTTCCCTGCACCAATAATTCATCAATCCTAATAGCTTTCCAAAGAGCTGCTGTTGACTGAGCTGAAATACAATCCTTAATGTCACCTTCCCATATGTACCTACATTATATGGAGGGAACCTCAGGCCAAACGTGGAAATCCCTGCTTATCTCATCAATTCCCAAGAAGGGAATTTCCCAAATAACTTCTGTTCTTGAAAATTACCATGAGAAGCATTTGTGTGCAACTGATATGAACTGAAGATGACTTCCTTAAGAGCATTTTTTGTGCTTTTCCTTGGATTCTATCTGTGGACAGTGAAGATCAAAGAGCAGATGATGTACTAATAACGAACTTTAGCAGCACTCTCTCAGAGTATGGATGGACCGTTCTTCCCCTTAGGCAAAACTCTGCACTTCCAAAGTCTAGTATAATGTTAATTTAACCTCTCCTGATGTGTACCACAGATTTGCAAGATTTTAAAATCTGAGGTGCACAGATCTTCCTAAGAGAAGTTTTCACACGATTCTTGAACTCACCATCAACTTATGCTAAACAGAATGCTTTAGAAGATGGCTGAAGTTGAGGAATGAAAGGAAGATATCAGTGAAATCTTTCAGAATATGGTGATAGGCTCGAGTGCAAAGGAGAGAAGCCACATATTTAAAAAGTGGAAGATGACTGAAAAATTCCTCATGTGTTTGAGCCTAAAGTGGGAAAAGAAGGGCTGCAGGAGATTCCATTCTTGTGTGTTAGTGGCAAAAGT
>NW_022588966.1:0-7980 GCF_009834535.1 Camelus ferus | reverse complement strand
CAATAATAAAAGGAACAAAAGTATTATGACAAGATTATGCTAAGTATTAAATTGTGTTCATTTTACTCAAATAAAGGCCATTAATAACTATAATTTGCTTGTTAGCCTTTAATTAAGCTCAATATCCCTTCCTAAAATTTAAAGTCTCCTTTGTTTTTTATACAAATATTTCCTATATTGGCAGGAATATAACCCCACCTCATGGTCGGGAACCCACAGAGGGGGCAGGAGGACAGGGACAGACAGAGTGCAGGGGGCAGGGGACATGAAGGGGAGACCCCACTTCAGGGACCCCACAGATGCTCCAGGAGGACAGGGAAAGACAGAGTGCAGGGGGGCAACGAAAGGGAGACCCCACCTCAGGGATGGGACCCCACAGAGGGTCAAGGAGGGATTGGGACAGACAGAGTGTAGTGGGGCAATGAAGTGGAGGCCCCAACTCAGGGACTGAACAGAGGGTCCATGAGTACAGTGACAGACAGAGTGCAGGTGGGCAATGAAGGGGAGACACCACAGAGTGTCCAGGAGGAACAGGAACAGACAGAGTGCAGAGGGCCAGTGAAATGCAGACCGTCAACCCCGGGGATGGGTCCCCACAGAGGGTCCAGGAGGGACAGGGACAGACAGTGTGCAGGTGGGCAATGAAGGGAGACCCCACCTCAGGGACGGGACCCCACAGAGGTTCCAGGAGGACAGGGACAGACAGAGTGCAGGGGGCAATGAAGGGGAGACCCCACCTCAGGGACGGGACCCCACAGAGTTCCAGGAGGACAGGGACAAACAGAGTGCAGGGGGCAATGATGTCGAGAACCACCTCAGGGTCGGGACCCCACAGATGGTCCTGGAGGACAGGGACAGACAGAGTGCAGGGGGGCAATGAAGGGGAGACCCCACCTCAGGGACACCACAGAGAGTCTAGGAGGGACAGGGACAGACATAGTGCAGGGGGGAAATGTAGGGGAGACCCCACCTCAGGGACAGGACCCCACAGAGGGTCCAGGAGCACCTGAGCCAGCACGGGGGAAGGCAAGCTGCCCAGGGGTCGTGCTGCCCACCCAGCACAAGGATGAGGGAGCCCTGGCAGGGGCTCCCTCTCCAACAGAGCTGGTTCATCAGAGGCCAACTGAGCTGAGCTGGGCTGCCAGGCCTTCAGGGAGCGTGTCCCGATCAGTGGGCAGAAGCCTGCCCCGGGCTGCACTGGGCTAGTTGTGCCAGAGACACAGGGCTGGCCTGGGTTCCCGAGAGCTCGGAGCTGGCAGTACAGGGGCTGCACACCAGCTCCACTGGCTACAGGAGGGGCGATGGGAGCCAGGGCGCAGAAGGTCAGGACTAGGAGCTGAGGGCTGGGAGCAGGTGGGCGCAGAGACGCAGACCAGCACCTGGAGGGAACTAAGGAACAGGGGAGACTTCTGGGGGCTCGGAGCAAAGAAGAGGCTTAAGGTACCCAAGGGCCAGGAGCTCTGCTAGGAGGGGACCAGGGTGGGACAGAGACTCTGCCAGGGGACAGCTGCCCAGAAAGGGAGGGGCACCTAGCAGCTCCAGGGAGAAGGGCCCAGGAGCAGAGCGGAACGAGGGGGGTGACCTGCGGCAGGTCAGAAGGCAGGGGCTGCTAAGGGCCAGCACCCCAGGGACAAAGCTCAGGGAGGCCACAGGTGAGCAGGCGACTGAAGACCAGGAAGGCAGGGGGCTTCTCAGGAACATGGAGAAAGCAAGTAGAGCATGTGCGGGTGAGCAGGGGCTGGGAGGGCAGGGCGGCCGCTCCAGCATCTCCAGGAAGCAGGTAGGGCTTGTGCAGGTGGGTGGCGGCTGCGGGGCACAGGGCTAACACAGGATTTCAGGAAGCAGGCAGAGTTTATGCAGGTGGACAAGGGGCTGGGAGGGCAAGCAGCTGACCCAGGAAATCCAAAGAGCAAAGCCAGTCCTGGGAAAGAAATTCCCGGACTGGATCTGAACTAGGCTGAGGGCTCTGGGGCTGGCCAGAGGGGCTGTAGCTCCAGGGACAAGGGTCAGAGAGGGTGTAGGTGAGCAGGGGGCTGCACCAGGAGGGCAGGGGGCTGCCGCAGGGGCTCAGAGAAAGCACGTAGACCTTGTGGAGGTGAGCAGGGGGCTGCCGCAGGAGCCCAGGGACATGTCAGAGAGTTTGAACTAAGGTCTGAGTAGCTGAGCAGGCCCAGCTGAGGGCTCCTGGGACAGCAGGACCCTTGAGCCCCTGAGGGGCTGGCCAGATGGCGTCCTGGGGTGGAGAGAGGGACTTCTGTGGGAATGAAGGAGAGGGGTCACCCCTGAGGGGACCCGATGGGCCCCAGTCCTTGGGCTCAAGGGCCTGTGGCGGGCTGGGAAAGGAGGGGTGGACATGCCATAGCCTGGTGGGGTGAAACAGACCCTGGACCCCGCAGAGGGAAGGAAAGCACGGGGCTCGTTCAGGGCCTGAGCTCGGCTGCCAGCCGGAGCAGAGCAGATGGGTCAGGTTGAGAGGAGACAGGCCCGGCCAGCGATGGGCCCGGGCTGCTGGCACCGAACAGGAGAGGAAGGTGGGGGCAGTGTGGGGCTCCAAACTGTGCTGAGGGATGAGCTGGACTGAGGAAGGACAAGGGCAGAAGGAAAGCAGGGACCTGAGAGCCACGAGCTGGGGTGGGGTCAGAGGCCCTGGTGGGAGGGGGAAGTGAGCCGAGGGGCTGCAGCTGGAGGTCCAGAAGAGGGACCGGAGCTCCCCAAGGCACAGACTCGCAGCCGGGCTGAGGCCACAGGGATGAAAGGGAAGGGGCCAAGGAGGAGGCCTGCAGGGACAGAGTCCGGGGGGGCCAGGGCCCAGAGCCCAGGGCCCAGGTGCTCTGGCTGCAGAGCTGACCCAGAAGACACGGGCCCGGAGGACAAACAGCAGGCCAGGCAAGGGGCCAAGAGCAGGCTTCTGGGTGGTGGAGGCCCACCACGCCAAGGACAGGCCCGCTCACCCAGGGCAGGGCCGGGCTGGGGCAGCAGGACGGTGAGCTCAGGGGACCAGTGGACGCTGGCCAGGAGCAGGCAGCACTGGTCAGGACTCAGACACAGGGCTCAGTCAGGCCAGGCACTTGCAGGAGGTTAGGGACCTGGGGGGCTGTCACCCAGGTGATCACCCAGCTCTGACCCACAGCTGCAGAGGCACGAGGCCCCAGGTGGTGAGGGCCCTGCCGGCCAGCTGGTTTGCAGACATTCTGGAAGCACGTGGGTGCTGGGCTCAGGGGTGCCCAGACCTGGGCACGTGACACCCTGCGCGGACCCTCCCAGGGGTGAAGCCCCGGTGGTCACACGGCCTACTTTCTTGCAGCCTCCACCAAGGCCCCATCGGTCTATCCTCCGACTGCTGGATGCTGGGACATGCCTGACTCCACGGTGGCCTTCGGCTGCCTGGTCTGGGGCTACATCCCTGAGCCGGTGACGGTGACCTGGAACTCGGGCGCCCTGTCCAGCGGCATCCACACCTTCCCGTCCATTCTCATGTCCTTGGGTCTCTACTCCCTCAGCAGCTTGGCGACCATGCCCGCCAGCAGCTCGGCCGGCAAGACCTTCATCTGCAACGTAGCCCACCCGGCCAGCAGCACCAAGGCGGACAAGCGTGTGGGCAAGAGGACAGGCCTCAGGGAGGGCGTCCACTCCCAGACAGGACCGAGGTCAGCCCTCCTCCCGGCTCGAACCACATGCCAGGATGGCGACCTCGGCCCAGGATATCAGAGGGGATGCGGTCTCCTCACCTGAAGGCCTCCCAGGCTATGTGAGGGGTCCTCTGGGTGTTTCCACCAGGTTCAAGGTGGTCACAGGCTGGACAACTCTAACCCACAGAACTGGTGCCGATCTGCACCTTCCACAACCTGTCCCTGACCTAAACTCCACCCAGGGCCATCTCCCGCCCACAGGAACCCCCCATCTGCTCTCTCTGCAGCGCTCCACAGCGAAGACCCCAGCTCCCAGTGTCCCAAATGCCCAGGTAAGGGAGCCAGGCTACACCCTCCATCGCAAGGAAGTGACCAGAGACCAGGCCCCGCCTGATGAGGGAAACGTGTGCCCTACAGGAGGCCCGTCCAAGTGCTGACCCACATCTTGTTTCCCCCTCCAGCCCCTGAGCTCCTTGGAGGGCCCACGGTCTTCATCTTCCCCCCGAAACCCAAGGACGTCCTCTCCAGCACCCGAACACCTGAGGTCACGTGCCTTGTGGTGGACGTGGGCAAGGAAGACCCTGAGATCGAGTTCAGCTGGTCCGTGGATGACACAGAGGTACACACGGCGGAGACAAAGCCAAAGGAGGAACAGTTCAACAGCACGTACCGCGTGGTCAGCGTCCTGCCCATCCAGCACCAGGACTGGCTGACGGGGAAGGCGTTCAAGTGCAAGGTCAACAACAAAGCTCCCCGGCCCCCATCGAGAGGACCATCTCCAAGGCCAAAGGTGGGATGGACAACGGGCACGGGAGGGTCCTTTGGGGCTGCTCAGAGTGACCGTTATGCTCGCAGACACACCTGTCCCCACAGGGCAGGCCCGGGAGCCGCAGGTGTACACCCTGGCCCCACACCAGGAAGTCCTGGCCAAGGACACTGTGAGCGTAACCTGCCTGATCAAAGGCTTCTACCCACCTGACATCAACGCTGAGTGGCAGAGGAACGGGCGGCCGGAGGCAGAGGGCGCCTACGCCACCACGCTGCCCCAGCCGGACAACGCCGGGACCTACATCCTCTACAGCAAGCTCTCGGTGGGAAAGAACACGTGGCAGCGGGGAGAAGTCTTCACCTGTGTGGCGATGCACTAGGCTCTACACAGATCACTCCACCCAGAAATCCATCTCCCAGTCTCCGGGTAAATGAGCCTCACCCCGGCACCCAAGCGAACCCCCCTCCCCGAGGCTCTCAGGGTCCCGCGTGGACGCCTGAGCCCCACCCCTGTGTACATACCTCCGGGGCCAGCATGAAATAAAAACCCAGTACCTCCCTGGGGCCCTGCAACACTGTCATGGTTCTTTCTGTGCAGAGCTCCGGCGCCCGCCGGGCCTGCGGGAGGCGGGGGCAGGCCAGGCTCTGAGGACAAACTTGGTGCCAACGAAGGCAGGCAGCAGCCCGAGGCCAGAGAGGGGCTCTGCCAGAGGCAGCCGCTCCCCAGGGTCCAGGGTCCGGCCAGCACCTACTCAGGCTGGAGCGTGTAGAGGGGACTGGTAGAGCCTCCCAGGGACCCTCACGGACATGAGGTGCACGGTTCCTCCCACCTCTGTCCAAGCCCAACTGTGGGACAGTGGCAGGTCCTTGTCCCCGCAGTTCCCATCCCCGGGGCCTCGAGGGTCCACGTGCTGACACCCTGTCAACATGGGAGCCACGCCTGGCCGGCGATGGGGGCACAGGCCTCCTGCTCCCAGGACACACGGAGATCAGGCCTCACCTTCCCACAGGCGAGGTGCTCGGGGCCAGATCTGTAACCTCGAGGGGACACTCACCCAGGCCCACAGGAAACAAGCCCTCTCATGGAGCACACCAGCCTGCACACCCCTCGTCCACCTGCAGACTCACGCACACGCATGCCTGTGCAACTGCACACAAGGGCACAACCACACAAGTGCACACAAGCCAGCCTTGCTCACTGGGTCCTCAACGGGGTATCGACCCGGGGCCAGACCAGAGCCTGGAGCCGGGTCTCATGAACCCTCTGTGGACACCAGCTTGGTCCCCACTCCTCAAAGCCCCAGCAGCACTGACCACACTCTGACCACACTGGCCAGCTCAGACCCCCACCCCTCCTCTCCCCAGGACACCTGCACCCCCTCCTCAACAGAGACCCAACACACCACTGGTCCCTAGCACGCCCACCCCACCCCCTCAGGCACACAGGGACACCCCAAGGTTGCCTCCGCCCTTCCCTGCAGTAGGACCCACCACAGACCTGCTCTGCAGACCCCTGCCGTCTAGGCCTGGCCTCCGGTGAGAGGGAAGGCAGGGGTCAGGGCACCCTCTCCCAGAGGACCCCATGAAAGGCACCGCAGAGGAGACGATGAGGGACACGCACTGGCCAGGCCGAGATCTGGGCCCAAGGAATCCGGCCAAGACTGAGGCCCAAGCTGGAGGAATGGGGGACACGAGGTCGGTGCCCAGGGATTGACCTCAGGGAACCATTGATCCAGCCCCCTAAGGGGATCCTAGTGCCCCACCCGCCCTGTCACAGACAGACCCACCCCCAGGTGCCACTGACCCTGCCCTGGCACGTGATGGGCAGCCACAGAGCTGACCACCCCCTCCCCATCCAGAGCCACTCCTGGAGGAAGAGAGCTGTGCCGAGGCCCAGAGCGGGGAGCTGGATGGGCTGTGGACCACCATCTCCATCTTCATCACCCTCTTCCTGCTCAGCGTGTGCTACAGCGCCACAGTGACCCTCTTTAAGGTGGGCGGGCCAGGCCAGCTGTCCCTGCTGTCGCCACACAGTGCCCGCACAGTCCCCCTTCCCTGTCCACTCCCTGTCCCTCCATGTCCCTCCCTGTCCCCTTCCTGTCCCCTCACAGTCCCGTCACTGTCTCCTCACTCTCCCCTCTTGTCCTTTCTGTCCACTGTCCTCTGTCTCTCCATTTCATTCTGTTCTCTCACTGTCTCTCTCTGTCCCTGTCGGGACCTCCCTGTCCCTGGCTGTGCCCATGGAGTCCTCGCGCCACCCCACCGAGTACACTCGCGGCCGGCAGTCCCCGGGCTGGGAGGCCAGGTCCTTGCGGGCAGCTGGCACGAGGGCCCCGGCTGTGCCCACCGCCGTCCCTGCAGGTGAAGTGGATCTTCTCCTCGGTGGTGGAGCTGAAGCGGACGATCGTCCCAGACCACAGAAACGTGATCGGGCAGGGGGCCTAGCGTGCCCTCTGGGGGTGTCCACGGCCACCCCAGGCCCCAGAGGTACCCCGTTCATCACTCCGAGCTGCTCAGCCACTACTCCGCCCGCTGCCCTGCCAGCTCTGATCTCTCGGCCGTGCTCACCCGCATCTCCATCCTCCGACCTCACGGCCACCACGACCACACCCTGCACCCTGCCCACCTTCAGGGGACCAAGTGGACAGCAGGTGCTACCACCAACCTGAGCCGAGGGGTCTGCCTGTCCTCACCAGGAGTGCCCGGGGCACCCTGGGGTTCCTTGGATGAGCAGGAGGCTGGCATCCCGGGGCAGTGGGCAGGGATTGCTCTGTGGACACCATCAGGTTGGTCATCAAGCAGGGTCCCCAAGGGGAGGCGCCTGTGTCAGATCCTTGGTGGGAACATATGCAGCCCTGGCCAACGTCTCACAGCAGGGAGGCTTTTGGATGTGCCACCAACGGTCAGCCAAGTACTCAGCTCTGAGAAGGGCCAGGGCCCATGGCCCCTACAGGAGCCAGGCCTGCCAGGAAGGGGGTGAGGTCTCCCCACTCCAGCTTCCCAGAGACGGGCCTGGTGACCGGGTCCCCCACGGGCAGGACACAGCCTCGCTGGACACAGAAATAGGGACACTGACAAAACAGGGCAGTGGCCGCAGCCAGCCTGTCCTGTGGCCAGTGGCCTGAGACACCTTCAGCAGGAGCTTCCCTGCACTGGGCGGTGGGGTGAGAGGCGAGCCCCGGGAGGAGGGAGCCCGACAGCCTGGAGTCCCGGTCCGAGACCCCTGGGCCTCTCCTGTCTTGTCCCTGGATGGGGAGGGGCATGCCCCAGTGCCGGGTGGTGGCAGGGGAGGGGGGGTGTGCTACAGCCAGAGGTCACGCCAGGCCTGGCTTGGGAAGCTGTGCATCCTTTCTAAATGTCTGGAGCCCATGAACTTTCTGCGCTGTTTATCTTTGGTTTGGGTTTTTTGTTGGGAGACTCTGGCTTGTCATGTTTTGGGTTGTGGAGACAATAAAGCATCCTTTACCATTCCATAGCTCTCTGGGAATCGCTCTATGTTGCGGCCCCTCCCCTGGTGACTCCACAGCCTGGCCGCCCTCCACACCCTCCCAGCCCCAGGCCCCAGCTCTCCCCGACCACACCC
>NW_022588965.1:0-7999 GCF_009834535.1 Camelus ferus | reverse complement strand
TACTAGCTCCTACTCGATTTACATGAAAATGTAGGAAATTCAAACCGGCACTAGGAAACAGACTGAGAAACCAGAAAAAATTTCTCCTGAAACCCGTTCCCTTTGTGCTAGACGAACGAAAGTCTCTCCACATGCTCAGTTCGAGAGATACTGTGTGTGGAACCTCCTTCACCCTAGCTGCTGTGAACAAAAGTTTCTTTCTTCACTTGCAACTCTCTCCTACTATATATGTGGAAATACAAGCTCCAACTCGATTTTACAGTGAAAACTGCAGGAATTTCAAACCGGCAGTAGAAACAGTCTGAGAAACCAGAGTAAAAGTTTTTCATGCAACCCGATCCCTTTGTGCTAGATGAACGAACGTCTCTCCACCATGCTCATTCTTCTGAGAGATATGTGTGTGAAAGCCGTCTTCACCTAGCTTGTTGGGAACAACAAAGTTTCTTTTCAGTTGCAAAATCCAATCCATACATATTTATGGGAGGTACTAGCCCCAACTCGGTTTTACAGTGAAACTGCAGGAACTTCAACCGGCACTAGGAAACAGACTGAGAAAACGGAGTAAAAGTTTCTCCTGCAACCCTTCCACTTGTGCTAGATGAACGACGTCTCTCCACTGCTCAGTTCTGAGAGATAGTGTGTGTGGAAGTCGTCCTTTACCTAGCTTCTTGGGAACACAAAGTTTTCTTTTCACTTGCAAACTCTACTCCATACATATTATGGGGAAGTACTAGCTCCAACTCGGTTTTACAGTGAAAAATGCACGAAATTCAAACCGGCACTAGGAAACAACTGAGAAACCAGAGTAAATGTTTCTCCTGAAACCCGTTCCCTTTGTGCTAGATGATCGAACTTCTCTCCACCATGCTCATTTCTGAGAGATATGTGTGTGAAGCCGTCCTTCACTACATTGTTGAGAACACAAAGTTTCTTTTCAGTTGCAAACTCCACTCCACATATATATGGGGAGGTAGAAGTTCCAAATAGCTTTAGAGTGAAATTGCAGGAACTTGAACCCGGCAGTAGGAAACAGACTGAGAATCCAGAGTAAAAGTTTCTACAGCAAACCCTTTCCCTTTGTGCTAGATGAACGAACGTCTCTCCAATGCTCATTTCTGAGAGATATTTGTGTGAAAGCCGTCTTCACCTACCTTGTTGGGAAAACAAAGTTTCTTTTCAGTTGCAAAATCCACTCCATACATATTTATGGGGACGTACTAGCTCCAACTCGGTTTTAAAGTGAAAACTGCAGGAACTTCAAACCGGCACTAGGAAACAGACTGAGAAAACAGAGTAAAAGTTTCCTGCTGCAAACGGTTCCCTTTGTGCTAGATGAACGAACGTCTCTCCACATGCTCATTTCTGAGAGATATCTGTGTGGAAAGCAGTCCTTCACCTAGCTTGTTGAGAACACAATGTTTCTTTTCACTTACAAACACTACTCCTACTTATATATGGGAAGTAATAGCTCCACGACTCGATATTACATGAAAATTGCAGGAAATTCAAACCGGCACTAGGAAACAGACTGAGAACCAGAATAAAAGTTTCCCCTGCAACCCGTTCCCTTTTTGCTAGATGAACGAACGTCTCTCCACATGCTCAGTTCTGAGAGATAAGTGTGTGGAACCGTCCTTCACCTAGCTTGCTGGAACACAAAGTTTCTTTTCACTTGCAAACTCTACTCCATACTTATATATGGAGAAGTCCAAGCTCCAAATCGATTTTACAGTGAAAACTGCAGGAATTTCAAACCGGCAGTAGGACATCTGAGAATCCAGAGTAAAAGTTTTTCATGCAAACCCGTTCCCTTTCTGCTAGATGAACGAACGTCTCTCCACATGCTCATTTCTGAGAGATATGTGTGTGTGAAAGCCGTCCTTCCCCTAGCTTGTTGGGAACACAAAGTTTCTTTTCAGTTGCAAAATCCATCCATACATATTTATGGGGAGGTTCTAGCCCCAACTCGGTTTTACAGTGAAACTGCAGGAACTTCAACCGCACTAGGAAACAGACTGAGAAACCAGAGTAAAAGTTTCTCTGAAACACCGTTCCCTTTGTGCTAGATGGACGAACGTCTCTCCACATGCTCATTTCTGAGAGTTATGTGTGTGTGAAAGCCTTCCTTAACTACATTGTTGAGAACACAAGTTTCTTTTCAGTTGCAAACTCCACTCCATACTTATATATGGGGAGGTAGAAGCTCCAAATAGCTTTTACAGTGAAATTGCAGGAAATTGAACCCGGCAGTAGGAAACAGCCTGAGAATTCAGAGAAAAAGTTTCTACTGCAACCTGTTCCATTTGTGCTAGATGAACGAACGTCTCTCCACATGCTCACTTCTGAGAGATAGGTGTGTTTGGAAGCCGTCCTTCAACTAGCTTGTTGGGAACACAAAGTTTCTTTTAATTTGCCAACTCTACTCCATACATATATATGGGGAAGTTCTAGCTCCAACTCGGTTTTACAGTGAAAACTGCAGGAACTTCAAACCGTCAGTAGGAAACAGACTGAGAAACCAGAGTAAAACTTTCCCATGCAAACCGTTCCATTTGTGCTAGATGAAAGAATGTCTCTCCACATGCTCAATTCTGAGAGATAAGTGTGTGTGAAAGCCATTCTTCACCTAGCTTGTTGGGAACACAAAGTTTCTTTTCAGTTGCAAACTACACTCCATAAATATATATGGGGAGGTACTAGCTCCAACTCGCTTTTACAGTGAAAACTGCAGGAACTTCAAACCGACACTAGGAAACAGACTGAGAATCCAGAGTAGGAGTTTCCCCTGCAACCCGTTCCCTTTGTGCTTGATGAACGAACGTCTCTCCACATGCTCAATTCTGAGAGATAAGTGTGTGTTGAAGCCGTCCTTCTCCTAGCTTGTTGGGAACACAGTTGCTTTTCACTTGCAAACTCTACTCTTTACATATATGGGGAAGTACTAGCTCCAACTCCGGTTTTACAGTGAAAACTGCAGGAATTCAAAACGGCAGTAGGAAACGACTGAGAAACCAGAGTAAAAGTTTCTCCCTGCAACCCGTTCCCTTTGTGCTAGATGAATGAACGTCTCTCCACATGCTCATTCTGAGAGATATGTGTGTGTGAAGCCGTCCTTCACCTAGCTTGGATGGGAAACACAAAGTTTTCTTTCATTGC
Organism: Camelus ferus; assembly: GCF_009834535.1. Lineage (NCBI taxonomy): Eukaryota > Metazoa > Chordata > Mammalia > Artiodactyla > Camelidae > Camelus > Camelus ferus. The sequence continues at coordinate 4,843 of NW_022588965.1, read as the reverse complement.
AAACTAACTCCATACATATATATGGGGAGGTAGAAGCTCCAATAGCTTTTACAGTGAAATTGCAGGAACTTGAACCCGGCAGGAGGAAACAGACTGAGAAGCCAGAGTAAAAGTTCCTCCTGCAACACGTTCCCTTTGTGCTAGATGAAAGAATGTGCTCTCCACATGCTCAGTTCTGAGAGATAAGTGTGTGTGAAAGCCATCCTTCACCTAGCTTGTTGGGAACACAAAGTTTCTTTTCAGTTGCAAAACTCCACTCCATACATATATATGGGGAGGTACTAGCTCCAACTCGTTTTACAGTGAAAACTGCAGGGAACTTCAACCGACACTAGGAAACAGACTGAGAATCCAGAGTAGGAGTTTCCCCTGCAACCCGTTCCCTTTGTGCTAGATGAACGAACGTCATCTCCACATGCTCAATTCTGAGAGATAATTGTGTGTTGAATCCGTCCTTCTCCTAGCTTGTTGGGAACACAGTTTTCTTTTCACTTGTCAAACTCTACTCCTTACATATATATGGGGAAGTACTAGCTCCAACTCGGTTTTACAGTGAAAACTGCAGGAATTTCAAACCGGCAGTATGGAACAACAGACTGAGAAACCAGAGTAAAAGTTTCCCCTGCAACCCGTTCCCTTTGTGCTAGATGAACGAACGTCTCTCCACATGCTCATTTCTGAGAATATGTGTGTGTGAAAGCCGTCCTTCACCTAGCTTGTTGGGAACACAAAGTTTCTTTTCAGTTGCAAAATCCACTCCATACATATATATCGTGAGGTACTAGCTCCAACACGGTTTTAAATGTGAAACTTGCAGGAGCTTTAAACCGGCACTAGGAAACAGACTGAGAAACCAGAGTAAAGTTTCCCCTGCAACCCGTTCCCTTTGTGCTAGATTGAACTGAACGTCTCTACACATGCTCAGATTCTGAGAGATAACGTGTGTGTGGAAGACCGTCCTTCACCTAGCTGTTGGGAACACAAAGTTTCTTTTCACTTGCAACTCTACTCCATACATATATATGGGGGAAGTACTAGCTCCAACTCGGTTTACAGTGAAAACTGCAGGAACTTCAAACCGGCAGTAGGAAACAGACTGAGAACCAGGTAAATCTTTCTCCTGCAACCCGTTTCATTTGTGCTAGATGACACGAACGTTTCTCCACATGCTCATTTCTGAGAGATTGTGTGTGTGAAAGCCGTCCTTCACTAGCTTGCTGAGAACACAAAGTTTCTTTTCACTTGCAAACACCACTCCATACATATATATGGTGAGGGTACTAGCTCACAACTCGGTTTTACAGTGAATACTGCAGGAAACTTCAAACCGGCAGTAGGAAACAGACTGAGAAAGCAGAGTAAAAGTTTCTCCTGCAAACCGTTCCTTTGTGCTAGATGAACGAACAGTCTCTACCACATGCTCAGTTCTGAGAGATATGTGTGTGTGAAAGCCGTCCTTCACTACCTTGTTGAGAACACAATGTTTCTTTTCAGTTGCAAACTCCACTCCATACATATATATGGGGAGGTAGAAGCTCCAAATAGCTTTTACAGTGAAATTGCAGGAACTTGAACCCGGCAGTAGGAAACAGAATGAGAATCCAGAGTAAAAGTTCCTCCTGCAACCCGTTCCCTTTGTTCTAGATGAAAGAATGTCTCTCCACATGCTCAGTTCTGAGAGAAAAGTGTGTGTGAAAGCCATCCTTCACCCTAGCTTGTTGGGAACACACAAGTTTCTTTTCAGTTGCAAAACCCTTTCACTCCCATACATATATGGGGAGGTACTAGCTCCAACTCGGTTTTACAGTGAAAACTGCAGGAACTTCAACCGACACTAGGAAACAGACTGAGAAATCCAGAGTAGGAGTTTCTCATGCAACCCGTTTACCTTTGTGCTGAGATGAACGAACGTCTCTCCACATGCTCATTCTGAGAGATAAGTGGTGTTGAAGCCGTCCTTCTCCTAGCTTGTTGGAACACACAGTTCTTTTCACTTGCAAAACTCTACTCCTTACATATATATGGGGAGAGTACTAGCTCCAACTCGGTTTTACAGTGAAAACTGCAGGAATTTCAAACCGGAAGTAGGAAACAGAATGAGAAACCAGAGTAAAAGTTTCCCCTGCAACTCGTTCCCTTTGTGCGAGATGTAACGAACGTCTCTCCACAGTGCTCATTTCTGAGAGATATGGTGTGTGAAAGCCGTCCTTCACCTAGCTTGTTGGGAACACAAAGTATTCTTTTCAGTTGCAAACTCCACTCCATACATAGATATCGTGAGGTACTAGCTCCAACCCGGTTTTACAGTGAAACTGCAGGAGCTTTAAACCGGCACTAGGAAACAGACTGAGAAACCAGAGTAAAAGTTTCCCTGCATCCCGTTCCCTTTGTGCTAGATGAAAGAACGTCTCTACACATGCTCAGTTCTGAGAGATAACTGTGTGTGGAAGCCGTCCTTCACATAGCTTGTTGGGAACACAAAGTTTCTTTTCACTTGCAAACTCTACTCCATACATATATATGGGGAAGTACTAGCTCCAACTAGGTTTTACAGTGAAAACTGAAGGAACTTCAAACCGGCCGTAGGAAACAGAATGAGAATCCAGAGTAAAAGTTTCCCCTGCAAACTGTTCCCTTTGTGCTAGATGAACGAACGTCTCTCCACATGCTCATTTCTGAGAGATATCTGTGTGTGAAAGCCGCCCTTCACCTAGCTTGTTGAGAACACAAAGTTTCTTTTCACTTGCAAACATCACTCCATACATATATATGGTGAGGTACTAGCTCCAACTCGGTTTTACAGTGAAAACTGCAGGAACTTCAAACCGGCAGGAGGAAACAGACTGAGAAACCAGAGAAAAAGTTACTACTGAAACCCGTTCCCTTTGTGCTAGATGAACGAACGTCTCTCCACATGCTCATTTCTGAGTGATCAGTGTGTGTGGAAGCCGTACTTCAAATAGCTTGTTGGGAACACAAAGTTTCTTTTCAGTAGCAAACTCCACACCATACATATACATGGGGAGGTAATAGCTCCAACTCGGTTTTACAGTGAAAACTGCAGGAACTTGAACCCGTCAGAAGGAAACAGACTGAGAAACCAGAGAAAAAGTTACTACTGAAACCCGTTCCATTTGTGCTAGATGAACGAACGTCTCTCCACATGCTCATTTCTTAGAGATATGTGTGTGTGAAAGCCGTCCTTCACCTAGATTGTTGGGAACACAAAGTTTCTTTCAGTTGCAAAATCCATTCCATACATACATATCGTGAGGTACTAGCTCCAACTCGGTTTTACAGTGAAAACTGCAGGAGCTTTAAACCGGCACTAGGAAACAGACTGAGAAACCAGAGAAAAAGTTTCTCCTGAAACCCGTTCCCTTTGTGCTAGATGAACGAACGTCTCTCCACATGCTCAGTTCTGAGAGATAAGTGTGGGTGGAAGCCGTCCTTCACCTAGCTTGTTGGGAACACAAAGATTCTTTTCACTTGCAAACTCTACTCCATATATATATATGGGGAAGTACTAGCTCCAACTCTGTTTTACAGTGAAAAATGCAGGAACTTCAAACCGGCAGTAGGAAACAGACTGAGAAACCAGAGAAAAGTTTCTCCTGAAACCCGTTCCCTTTGTGCTAGATGAACGAACGTCTCTCCACATGCTCAGTTCTGAGAGATAGGTGTGTTTGGAAGCCGTCCTTCAACTAGCTTGTTGGGAACACAAAGTTTCTTTTAATTTGCCAACTCTACTCCATACATATATATGGGGAAGTACAAGCTCCAACTCGGTTTTACAGTGAAAACTGCAGGAACTTCAAACCGGCAGTAGGAAACAGACTGAGAAACCAGAGTAAAACTTTCCCATTCAACCCGTTCCATTTGTGCTAGATGAAAGAATGTCTCTCCACATGCTCAATTCTGAGAGATAAGTGTGTGTGAAAGCCATCCTTCAACTAGCTTGTTGGGAACACAAAGTTTCTTTTCAGTTGCAAACTACACTCCATACATATATATGGGGAGGTACTAGCTCCAACTCGGTTTTACAGTGAAAACTGCAGGAACTTCAAACCGACACTAGGAATAGAAACCGACTGAGAATCCAGAGTAGGAGTTTCCCCTGCAACCCGTCCCCTTTGTGCTTGATGAACGAACGTCTCTCCACATGCTCAAATCTGAGAGATAAGTGTGTGTTGAAGCCGTCCTTCTCCTAGCTTGTTGGGAACACAGTTACTTTTCACTTGCAAACTCTACTCCATACATATATATGGGGAAGTACTAGCTCCAACTCGGTTTTACAGTGAAAACTGCAGGAACTTCAAACCGACACTAGGAAACAGACTGAGAATCCAGAGTAGGAGTTTCCCCTGCAACCCGTTCCCTTTGTGCTTGATGAACGAACGTCTCTCCACATGCTCAGTTCTGAGAGATAAGTGTGTGTGGAAGACGCCCTTCACCAAGCTTGTTGGGAACACAAAGTTTCTTTTCACTTGCAAACTCTACTCCATACATATATATGGGGAAGTACTAGCTCCAACTCGGTTTTACAGTGAAAACTGCAGGAACTTCAAACCGACACTAGGAAACAGACTGAGAATCCAGAGTAGGTGTTTTCCCCTGCAACCCGTTCCTTTTGTGCTTGATGAACGAACGTCTCTCCACATGCTCAGTTCTAGAGATAAGTGTGTGTGGAAGACGCCTTCACCTAGCTTGTTGGGAACACAAAGTTTCTTTTCACTTGCAAACTCTACTCCATACATATATATGGGAAGTACTAGCTCCAACTCGGTTTTACAGTGAAAACTGCAGGAACTTCAAACCGGCAGTAGGAAACAGACTGAGAAAC
>NW_022588964.1:0-8102 GCF_009834535.1 Camelus ferus | reverse complement strand
TTTTCAGTGAAACTGCAGGACTTCAAACCGGCACTAGGAAACAGACTGAGAAACCACAGTAAAAGTTTCTCCGCAACCCAACCTTTTCCTTGTGCTAGAAAGAACGTCTCTCCACATGCTCATTTTTGAGAGATAAGTGTGTGTGAAAGCCGTCCTTCAACTAGCTTGTTGGGAACACAAAGTTTCTTTTCAGTTTCCAACTCCACTCCATACATATATATTGGAAGGTAAAAACACAGCTCCAACTCGGTTTTACAGTGAAAACTGCAGGAAAATCAAACGGCCTAGGAAACAGACTGAGAAACCAGAGTAAAGTTTCTTCTCCTGCAACCCGTTCTCTTTTTTGCTAGAAAAGAACGTCCTCCACATGCTTCAGTTTTTGAGAGATAAGTGTGTGTGAAGCCGTCCTTCAACTAGCTTGTTGGGAACACAAAGTTTCTTTTCAGTTTCCAACTCCACTTCATACATATATATGGGAAGTTACTATCTCCAACTCGGTTTACACTGAAAAATGCAGAACTTCAAACCGGCACTAGGAAACAGACGAGAAAACAGGTAAAAGTTTCTCCTGCAACCCGTTTCCCTTTGTGCTAGATGAAACGAACGTCTCTCCACATGCTCAGTTTTGAGAGATAAGTGTGTGTGAAAGCCGTCCTTCAACTAGCTTGTTGGGAACAAAGTTTCTTTTCAGTTTCCACACTCCACTTCAATACATATATATGGGAAGGTACTAGCTTCCAACTCGGTTTACAGTGAAAACTGCAGGAACTTCAAACCGGCACTAGGAAACAGACGAGAAACAGAGTAAAAGTTTCTCCTGCAACCCGTTCCCTTTGTGCTAGATGAACGAACGTCTCTCCCACATGCTCAGTTTTGAGAGATAAGTGTGTGTGAAAGCCGTCCTTCAACTAGCTTGTTGGGAACACAAAGTTTCTTTTCAGTTTCCAACTCCACTCCATACATATATATGGGAAGGTACTAGCTCCAACTCGGTTTTACAGTGAAAACTGCAGGAACTTCAAACCGGCACTAGGAAAACAGACTGAGAAACCACAGTAAAAGTTTCTCCTGCAACCGTTTCCTTTGTGCTAGATGAACGAACGTCTCTCCACATGCTCAATTTTTGAGAGATAAGTGTGTGTGAAAGCCGTCCTTCAACTAGCTTGTTGGGAACACAAAGTTTCTTTCAGTTTCCAACTCCACTCCATACATATATATTGAGAAGGTTAACTAGCTCCAAGCTCAGGTTTTACAGTGAAAACTGCAGGAAACTTCAAACCGGCACTAGGAAACAGACTGAGAAACCAGAGTAAAAGTTTCTCCTGCAACCCGTTCCCTTTGTGCTAGATGAACGAACGTCTCTCCACATGCTCGGTTTGAGAGATAAGTGTGTGTGAATAGCCGTCCTTCAACTAGCTTGTTGGGAACACAAAGTTTCTTTTCAAGTTTCCAACTCCACTCCATACATATATATGGGAAGGTACTAGCTCCAACTCGGTTTTACAGTGAAAACTGCAGGAAATTCAAACCGGCACTAGGAAACAGACTGAGAATACAGAGTAAAAGTTTCTCCTGCAAACCGTTCCCTTTGTGCTAGATGAACGACGTCTCTCCACATGCTAAGTTGAGAGATAAGTGTGTGTGAAAGCCGTCCTTCACTAGCTTGTTGGGAACACAAAGTTTCTTTTAGTTTCCCAACTCCACTCCATACTATATATGGGAGGTACTAGCTCCAACTCTGTTTACAGTGAAACTGCAGGACTTCAAACCGGACACTAGGAAACAGACTGTAGAAACAGAAGTAAAAAAGTTCTTACTGCAACCCGTTCCCTTTGTGCTAGATGAACGAACGTCTCTCCACATGCTCAGTTTAGAGAGTAAGTGTGTGGTGAAAGCCTCCTTCAACTAGCTTGTTGGGAACACAAAGTTTCTTTCAGTATCCAACACCACTCCATACTATATATGGGGAAGGTACTAGCTCCAACTAACGTTTTACAGTGAAAAACTGCAGGAACTTCAAACCGGCACTAGGAAACAGACTGAGAAAGCCAGAGTAAAAGTTTCCTCCTGCAACCCGTTCCCTTGTGCTAGATGAACGAACGTCTCTCCACATGCTCGGTTTTGAGAGATAGTGTGTGTGAAAGCGTCCTTCAACTAGCTTATTGGAACACAAAGTTTCTTTTCAGTTCCAACTCCACTCCATACATATATATGGGAAGGTACTAGCTCCAACTCGGTTTTACAGTGAAAACTGCAGGAACTTCAAACCGGCACTAGGAAACAGACTGAGAAACCAGAGTAAAAGTTTCTCCTGCAACCCGTTCCCTTGTGCTAGATGAAGCGAACGTCTCTCCACATGCTCAATTTTGAGAGATAAGTGTGTGTGAAAGCCGTCCTTCAACTAGCTTGTTGGGAACACAAAGTTTCTTTTCAGTTTCCAACTCCACTCCATACATATATATGGGAAGGTACTAGCTCCAACTCGGTTTTACAGTGAAAACTGCAGGAACTTCAAACCGGCACTAGGAAACAGACTGAGAAACCAGAGTAAAAGTTTCTCCTGCAACCCGTTCCCTTTGTGCTAGATGAACGAACGTCTCTCCACATGCTCAGGTTTGAGAGATAAGTGTGTGTGAAAGCCGTCCTTCAACTAGCTTGTTGGGAACACAAAGTTTCTTTTCAGTTTCCAACTCCACTCCATACATATATATGGGAAGGTACTAGCTCCAACTCGGTTTTACAGTGAAAAACTGCAGGAACTTCAAACCGGCACTAGGAAACAGACTGAGAAACAGAGTAAAAGTTTCTCCTGCAACCCGTTCCCTTTGTGCTAGATGAACGAACGTCTCTCCACATGCTCAGTTTTGAGAGATAAGTGTGTGTGAAAGCCGTCCTTCAACTAGCTTGTTGGGAACACAAAGTTTCTTTTCAGTTTCCAACTCCACTCCATACATATATATGGGAAGGTACTAGCTCCAACTCGGTTTTACAGTGAAAACTGCAGGAACTTCAAACCGGCACTAGGAAACAGACTGAGAAACCAGAGTAAAAGTTTCTCCTGCAACCCGTTCCCTTTGTGCTAGATGAACGAACGTCTCTCCACATGCTCAGTTTTGAGAGATAAGTGTGTGTGAAAGCCGTCCTTCAACTAGCTTGTTGGGAACACAAAGTTTCTTTTCAGTTTCCAACTCCACTCCATACATATATGGGAAGGTACTAGCTCCAACTCGGTTTTACAGTGAAAACTGCAGGAACTTCAAACCGGCACTAGGAAACAGACTGAGAAACCAGAGTAAAAGTTTCTCCTGCAACCCGTTCCCTTTGTGCTAGATGAACGAACGTCTCTCCACATGCTCAGTTTTGAGAGATAAGTGTGTGTGAAAGCCGTCCTTCAACTAGCTTGTTGGGAACACAAAGTTTCTTTTCAGTTTCCAACTCCACTCCATACATATATATGGGAAGGTAACTAGCTCCAACTCGGTTTTACAGTGAAAACTGCAGGAACTTCAAACCGGCACTAGGAAACAGACTGAGAAACCAGAGTAAAAGTTTCTCCTGCAACCCGTTCCCTTTGTGCTAGATGAACGAACGTCTCTCCACATGCTCAGTTTTGAGAGATAAGTGTGTGTGAAAGCCGTCCTTCAACTAGCTTGTTGGGAACACAAAGTTTCTTTTCAGTTTCCAACTCCACTCCATACATATATATGGGAAGGTACTAGCTCCAACTCGGTTTTACAGTGAAAACTGCAGGAACTTCAAACCGGCACTAGGAAACAGACTGAGAAACCAGAGTAAAAGTTTCTCCTGCAACCCGTTCCCTTTGTGCTAGATGAACGAACGTCTCTCCACATGCTCAGTTTTGAGAGATAAGTGTGTGTGAAAGCCGTCCTTCAACTAGCTTGTTGGGAACACAAAGTTTCTTTTCAGTTTCCAACTCCACTCCATACATATATATGGGAAGGAACTAGCTCCAACTCGGTTTTACAGTGAAAACTGCAGGAACTTCAAACCGGCACTAGGAAACAGACTGAGAAACCAGAGTAAAAGTTTCTCCTGCAACCCGTTCCCTTTGTGCTAGATGAACGAACGTCTCTCCACATGCTCAGTTTTGAGAGATAAGTGTGTGTGAAAGCCGTCCTTCAACTAGCTTGTTGGGAACACAAAGTTTCTTTTCAGTTTCCAACTCCACTCCATACATATATATGGGAAGGTACTAGCTCCAACTCGGTTTTACAGTGAAAACTGCAGGAACTTCAAACCGGCACTAGGAAACAGACTGAGAAACCAGAGTAAAAGTTTCTCCTGCAACCCGTTCCCTTTGTGCTAGATGAACGAACGTCTCTCCACATGCTCAGTTTTGAGAGATAAGTGTGTGTGAAAGCCGTCCTTCAACTAGCTTGTTGGGAACACAAAGTTTCTTTTCAGTTTCCAACTCCACTCCATACATATATATGGGAAGGTACTAGCTCCAACTCGGTTTTACAGTGAAAACTGCAGGAACTTCAAACCGGCACTAGGAAACAGACTGAGAAACCAGAGTAAAAGTTTCTCCTGCAACCCGTTCCCTTTGTGCTAGATGAACGAACGTCTCTCCACATGCTCAGTTTGAGAGATAAGTGTGTGTGAAAGCCGTACTTCAACTAGCTTGTTGGGAACACAAAGTTTCTTTTCAGTTTCCAACTCCACTCCATACATATATATGGGAAGGTAACTAGCTCCAACTCGGTTTTACAGTGAAAACTGCAGGAACTTCAAACCGGCACTAGGAAACAGACTGAGAAACCAGAGTAAAAGTTTCTCCTGCAACCCGTTCCCTTTGTGCTAGATGAACGAACGTCTCTCCACATGCTCAGTTTGAGAGATAAGTGTGTGTGAAAGCCGTCCTTCAACTAGCTTGTTGGGAACACAAAGTTTCTTTTCAGTTTCCAACTCCACTCCATACATATATATGGGAAGGTACTAGCTCCAACTCGGTTTTACAGTGAAAACTGCAGGAACTTCAAACCGGCACTAGGAAACAGACTGAGAAACCAGAGTAAAAGTTTCTCCTGCAACCCGTTCCCTTTGTGCTAGATGAACGAACGTCTCTCCACATGCTCAGTTTTGAGAGATAAGTGTGTGTGAAAGCCGTCCTTCAACTAGCTTGTTGGGAACACAAAGTTTCTTTTCAGTTTCCAACTCCACTCCATACATATATATGGGAAGGTACTAGCTCCAACTCGGTTTTACAGTGAAAACTGCAGGAACTTCAAACCGGCACTAGGAAACAGACTGAGAAACCAGAGTAAAAGTTTCTCCTGCAACCCGTTCCCTTTGTGCTAGATGAACGAACGTCTCTCCACATGCTCAGTTTTGAGAGATAAGTGTGTGTGAAAGCCGTCCTTCAACTAGCTTGTTGGGAACACAAAGTTTCTTTTCAGTTTCCAACTCCACTCCATACATATATATGGGAAGGTACTAGCTCCAACTCGGTTTTACAGTGAAAACTGCAGGAACTTCAAACCGGCACTAGGAAACAGACTGAGAAACCACAGTAAAAGTTTCTCCTGCAACCCGTTCCCTTTGTGCTAGATGAACGAACGTCTCTCCACATGCTCAATTTTGAGAGATAAGTGTGTGTGAAAGCCGTCCTTCAACTAGCTTGTTGGGAACACAAAGTTTCTTTTCAGTTTCCAACTCCACTCCATACATATATATGGGAAGGTACTAGCTCCAACTCGGTTTTACAGTGAAAACTGCAGGAACTTCAAACCGGCACTAGGAAACAGACTGAGAAACAGAGTAAAAGTTTCTCCTGCAACCCGTTCCCTTTGTGCTAGATGAACGAACGTCTCTCCACATGCTCAGTTTGAGAGATAAGTGTGTGTGAAAGCCGTCCTTCAACTAGCTTGTTGGGAACACAAAGTTTCTTTTCAGTTTCCAACTCCACTCCATACATATATATGGGAAGGAACTAGCTCCAACTCGGTTTTACAGTGAAAACTGCAGGAACTTCAAACCGGCACTAGGAAACAGACTGAGAAACAGAGTAAAAGTTTCTCCTGCAACCCGTTCCCTTTGTGCTAGATGAACGAACGTCTCTCCACATGCTCAGTTTTGAGAGATAAGTGTGTGTGAAAGCCGTCCTTCAACTAGCTTGTTGGGAACACAAAGTTTCTTTTCAGTTTCCAACTCCACTCCATACATATATATGGGAAGGTACTAGCTCCAACTCGGTTTTACAGTGAAAACTGCAGGAACTTCAAACCGGCACTAGGAAACAGACTGAGAAACCAGAGTAAAAGTTTCTCCTGCAACCCGTTCCCTTTGTGCTAGATGAACGAACGTCTCTCCACATGCTCAGTTTTGAGAGATAAGTGTGTGTGAAAGCCGTCCTTCAACTAGCTTGTTGGGAACACAAAGTTTCTTTTCAGTTTCCAACTCCACTCCATACATATATATGGGAAGGTACTAGCTCCAACTCGGTTTTACAGTGAAAACTGCAGGAACTTCAAAACCGGCACTAGGAAACAGACTGAGAAACCAGAAGTAAAAGTTTCTCCTGCAACCGTTCCCTTGTGCTAGATGAACGAACGTCTCTCCACATGCTCAGTTTGAGAGATAAGTGTGTGTGAAAGCCGTCCTTCAACTAGCTTGTTGGGAACACAAAGTTTCTTTCAGTTTCCAACTCCACTCCATACATATATATGGGAAGGTACTAGCTCCAACTCGGTTTACAGTGAAAAACTGCAGGAACTTCAAACCGGCACTAGGAAACAGACTGAGAAACCAGAGTAAAAGTTTCTCCTGCAACCCGTTCCCTTTGTGCTAGATGAACGAACGTCTCTCCACATGCTCAGTTTTGAGAGATAAGTGTGTGGTGAAAGCCGTCCTTCAACTAGCTTGTTGGGAACACAAAGTTCCTTTCAGTTTCCAACTCCACTCCATACATATATATGGGAAGGTACTAGCTCCAACTCGGTTTACAGTGAAAACTGCAGGAACTTCAAACCGGCACTAGGAAACAGAACTGAGAAACCAGAGTAAAAAGTTTCTCCCTGCAAACCCGTTCCCTTGTGCTAGATGAACGAACGGTCTGCTCCACATGCTCAGTTTTGAGAGATAAGTGTGTGTGAAAGCCGTCCTTCAACTAGCTTGTTGGGAACACAAAGTTTCTTTTCAGTTTCCAACTCCCTTCATACATATATATGGGAAGGTAACTAGCTCCAACTCGGTTTTACAGTGAAAACTGCAGGAACTTCAAACCGGCACTAGGAAACAGACTGAGAAACCCAGAGTAATAGTTTCTCCTCCATCCCTTTCCATTTGTGCTAGATGAACGAACTTCTCCCCACATGCTCAGTTTTGAGAGATAAGTGTGTGTGAAAGCCGTCCTTCAACTAGCTTGTTGGGTACACAAAGTTTATTTTCAGTTTCCTACTCCACTCCATACATATATATGGGAAGGAACTAGCTCCAACTCGGTTTTACAGTGAAAACTGCAGGAACTTCAAACCGGCACTAGGAAACAGACTGAGAAACCAGAGAAAAACTTTCTCCTACCACCCGTTCCCTTTGTGCTAGATGAACTGACGTCTCCCCACATGCTCAGTTTTGAGAGATAAGTGTGTGTGAAAGCCGTCCTTCAAATAGCTTGTTGGGAACACAATATATCTTTTCAGTTTCCAACTCTACTCCATATATATATTGGAAGGTACTACCTCCAACTCGGTTTTACAGTGAAAACTGCAGGAACTAAAAACTGGCACTAGGAAACAGACTGGGAAACCACAGTAAAAGTTTCTCCTGCAAACCGTTCTCTTTGTGCTAGATGAACGAAAGTCTCTCCACATGCTCAGGTTTGAGAGATAAGCGTGTGTGAAAGCCGTACTTCAACTAGCTTGTTGGGAACACAAAGTTTCTTTTCAGTTTCCAACTCCACTCCATACATATATATTGGAAAGTACTAGCTCCAACTCGGTTTTACAGTGAAAACTGCAGGAACTTCAAACTGGTACTAGGAAACAGACTGAGAAACCAGAGTAAAAGTTTCTCCTGCAACCCGTTCCCTTTGTGCTAGATGAACGAACGTCTCTCCACATGCTCAGGTTTGAGAGATAAGT